>NW_010100773.1:16511-34854 GCF_000699245.1 Pterocles gutturalis | reverse complement strand
GGGACCTCGAAAGATCATCTTGTCCAATCTCTGACATGCTCTGATTCTGTGATTCTCTGATTCTGTGTGTAAGTGCTGGATGGGCCTTTGTCAGTAGCTCAGAAGTTACCACGTTAGATTGTTTCTGGCACCAGGCTTCCAGCATGAAATCAGCTTGGGGACTCCCTCGGGTGAGGTTTTAGAGCTGCAGGTCTGTATGCACAGCTTACAGTAGGTTCAGCCAAACAGCAGGGATAGGGACGCTGCAGCAGCCATCTCTAGTGACCCAGGTTTGGGGCAGGTGGACAGGGACAAAATCTGCCCATACTCCACACTGCTGACTGGTGCATTCAAAGCCATCAAGTACATGATGCTGTGGCTAAGACAAAAGTGCCTAACACAGTGCTGCTGTAGCTACGCTGCTTCTGGACTGCAGTATCCAGGCCAGATCAGAGCATAGACAGATATTCTTTGGTACGTCTTGCTGAGAACTCGCTAATATGATGACACAGCTTCTGGAGTGGTATTGGCTCTTGCTTAATCATTTTGGCACATGAAGAGAATGAGGTCAAGTCTGTGCATGTATGACTGTGTATACGTGTGCCCCCTGCGGCAGGGTTTAGTACACAATCTCTTAAAAAGCTTGTTTGCAGATATAGGATGAATGTATTTTAAATTTTTTTCCAGTATCTAAACTTGTGAAGATAATTCTTGATCCCTTTAGAAGACACTTACACTGCAGCAGTCTCATGTTATTAGGCTGCACAATCTCCAGCCAGCCTAGCACTGAGCCTCTCTCAGATAACTCGTAGGCACTATGCACCACTCTGTTTTGTTTTGCCGTGTGTCCCAGCCGGGCACAGCGGTGGGACCTCTTACCACCAGGAGGAGGTGAAGAACCTCAGCGAGTTGACTTGTGCTCGCTACTGATTACAGTGCTCACCAAGGTGCTTCACAGAGTGGCAGCATGGATATCTTCATGGCGTGGTGGTTGGGGCCGATGACTCCTCCTCTGTGTCTTTGACTCCCCTCATGCACATTCTGTGGTCAGAGGGAGACCTTGGTACGTGTATAAACTTGGGGCCATGCGACTGAAGCTTTTCTTCCTGCCCATAAAGTAAAGAGCGCTCCTCATCAGCCTTCTCCTGAAACAAGCTCCAGAAGGAGGAAGTTTGACAGGAATTCTGGCAAGTGTAGGGTCTGTTTCTGTTCCTTGGCTGTCTTAAATCTCTGGTCAGTGTCAACCGCCTTTCTGGGATCTTTCTTGAGGCAGTGGGTGCTGTAGCAGGTTAACTGTTACCTCCAGATTCCTATTTCAGCATTTTTGACCACCTTTCACGTGCACACTTTTGTTCTGGTTTTTAATTGTACTCTAATTGTTGAGTTCCCCTTCTTTTGTTGTAGTCCTTCCTCCCCCTTTTGGGAAGCTTTCTTTCCTCTAAAAGAGAACTCATGGCCACTATTCTATTGTTTTTTCCTCTACATTCCTCTACTCTAAATTAAGACTTAACTTTTTTTTTTACCAAAACTGAGAGTTCTGACTTCTCCCAGCATTGCTTTCTTGCAATTTGCAAATTGTAGGGCAGTTTCTTTCTAACAAATGGAGATTTCTGCTGTATTTATTTCCTCCTTTCTGCTACTTAGATATTTGAAAATAATGTAATGGCAATTTAAAAATATAGGTCAGGTACTTTTCTTTGGCAATATATTGAACCAGTTGAGAGTTAAATTGATTACCATATCCTTGTACAGACACTCCTAGATCGGTGCCAGAAGATGGAAGTGGATCTGAGCTCCCTGAGGGATGTGCTAGATGCAGAGAGACGAGAGTCTCAGCATCTCAGAGAGAAGATGGAGCTGGAACTGGCTGAGAGCAAGTTGTCCTCCCATTGCTTGCAGGACGAGGTGCAGTGTCTCTCAGAACAGCTGGAAGAGGCAAGAAGAGCGCAAGCTGAATTAGAGGTGAAGTATAAAGACCTGGAGCAGGAAAAAAGGCTGGAGATGGAGGAGAAAAACCTGCAAATCAGCTGTCTAAAGGTGTCTGAGCAGGAGCTGCAATCTAACCACGCTGCCCTTGTAGCTGAAAACAATCAGCTGAAACAGGATGTTGACCGGCTGCTGGTGTTGTCTGCTGAAAACAGTGCTACAATACAGAAACTACAGGGTGAGCAAGCACAGCGCTTCGGTGAAGCAGGTTCTCAAGAGCTTAAGTATCATTTGGCTGCCTTCTATTTTGCTTTGGTTTTATAGTAGCTCGTAAGAAAGTCATGGTATAACAATTCGTAGTTGCATAGGAACGTAGGAGTGGTGGTACTCTGTCAAACTAAAGGTCTCTCTAGTGCGATCCCACCTTTCTGTCTTTGGCAGTGATCAAAGCCAGTTGCAAGAGGAGGAGCATAAGAGTAGGGCAGCACGTATGGTGCTTTCCTTGTGCACTGTCACAGCCTATCATCTTTTCAGGCTTATGGATTTCTTGAGCCAGGTGTATTTTTTAAACTAATTTTAATAACTTGTTGGATTTTTTCCATCAACTTAGATAAGTTCTTTTTAGATGTGCCACATTATTGAGAATTTTCAGGTTCTCCTACTGACATTATAACAAAACGATGAAGGACAGCAAACTGTACCGTTTTCTCTGTAGGCTTGTTTTAGAACTAATAACATTGGTCTTGCCTTAAGCTATTATTTCAGATTTATTTCTTCCAGGTCCTTTATGGCCCAAAACTGAAGCAGTGAGTGAGAGATAAGGCATCCTACGCTGTTGTGCATACGAGTAAACTGGATATATTTCATCAAAAAAGGCAAGAACACACCTTAACTTCCTTTTTTTTCCCCCCTCCGTTAGATGATCTTGTACAGAAATCTGAAGAGTTTGCCTGCTGTCAGAACGAGCTGAAATCCCAGTCAGTAGTGCAGGCCTCTGAATTGAAGAAACAGGTATGATCTTTTCATAGGAATCTCCTGAAATTTTCCCATATGTTGTGGAACTGAAACTGAATGAAATGTTTGGAATTCTTTTTTTATGATGTATTGCTTGAGAAAGGCTCTTGTGGGTTCTTCATCTGATGGGCAGATATGCTATGGCTATGGAAGCCTGGGAAGAAATAGGAGTCAATCTGAGTAATTTAAAAGTTGCCAACTGATTTGTTAAAAGGTGAACTGAAAGATCAGAGACTAATGTGTATCTATAAATTGAAACTGTACTGAAATTTGTCTTTCTCCCGTCCATCCTATGTTTAAACAGAATGAAACAACTTCAAAGGAAAAAATAATAGATCAGGAAGACTGGAATGGAACTTCACTCCTATCCACAGAAAACCTGGAAAGCCAGAAGAGTGGAGATGGTATGATTGTATTGTCTCTTTTAGTATTCTTAAAATACTTAAGAATTATTCTTGCCTCTTTTTAGATAATAAACACATCCATTGTTACTGGTTCATTATGCTTTTGTTGCCAAGATCTTCAAAAAAACTACATACTTTTTTCCAGTGGTTAAAGTAGATTTTAATTCTAAAGGGAAAAGGGAACTATTTGAACCTCAGACAGTGAACAGACTGACAGAAACAAATAAGTAAACCATCCGGAATTATTAAAAAGACCGGACTGTGCATTGTAGCCTGCCTGCATGGTGTTGTCTTGTGATATGAAGCGATGGTTGGTGTTTTGGCCGTGAGACAGCGTGGGTAGAGCTTGTTACCTGTATGGTTCACGTGGTTCATGTTCCTGCATGTATGACCTGTGGTGATAGGTGCAAAGAACATGGAGAAGACATGAAAAAGCTCGGATGAAGGCAGTGATGGTAATAGTACCTGATTGCAGGCTTTTCCAGAAACCACGCTTGGCTTCATTGTGAATTCTGTGTCCAGTGGGTGTGTTGAACACTTGGTTACTGACATTTTTTAACATTTTAAACAGTGGGAGATGTGATTTCTTAAAAAAAAAAAAGAAAAAAAACCCAAAACAAAAAACCCCACAACCCAAACAAACAACACCAAAAGATTAAATGGAAACATATGAAAAGTAATAATCCTTCAAACCTCCTTTGTAGGTTCTACTTTGTTACTTCTCTTTATGTCCTGACGACTTTCTAATTTATCAGTCTTATTTACAGTGTGATGCCTAAAACTGCCCACAGTACTCCAGTCCTAACTTGGGTAGAATGAAATAAGTATATACGTATAGTTACCTTATATTTTGCAATTTCTGGTGATTTTTCAAGGAGACCTCAATAAATGCTTCCAAACTACTTAACTATCACTTCCTAAAATGTGAATGTTTTTGAAATCTTTGTACAGTCTTTTATTTTTCGTGGGCTTAGCAGTGCATTATACCAGTGTATCTGTTGCTCTCTTTGCTAGCCAAGTGGGTTCCTTAAACTTTTCTTGAAGCAGCCCTTTGAGCGATGGAATGTCTCTCCTCCTGCTACATCAGAGACCATTCAGCGTGCCTTTTTCTGCTTTCCCCTCTATGCTAAGAACATAGACGAGAGTTAGGTTAACAGTTGGACTTGGTAATTTCTTAAGGGTCTTTTCCAAACTAAATGATTCTATGGTTCTGTCATCTTCAGGAAAAGCCCATGAAGTTCAGTCAATTTCAAAGAAAGTAAACTTCTGGACTGAGAGCTAGAGATTGCTTTTCAGAGTCGCTGTATAGATAATTTAACTTTAGACATAAGGCTTTCCCTAGTTCACTTAGTGGAAGAAAAAGTTGTTGCAAGACTAGAGTATGGTGTGAATCGATAAAGGAAATACTGTTTTGCATAGTCAGTTGTGTTTGGAAAAGTGTCACCTGGCAGCTTGCTGAGGCTGCAATCTGCCCTGTCATCCGTGCTGTTAATGGAGGTGTTGAACAGGATCGGACCCAGGATTGACCCTGGGGTACACTGCTGAGTTACGGGCCTCCTCCTAGACTCACGCCGCTGGTCACCACTCTCTTGGTTGCCATTCAGCCAGTTTTCAATCCGCCTCGCTGCGTGCTCATCCAGCACGTATGTCAGCAGTGTTGCTATGAGGGTCTTATGCGAGACAGCACCGAAAGCCCTACCGAGGGCGTTGGTGATAGCCACTGCCCTCCCCTCGTTGCCAAGCCAGTCGTTTCATCACCTACAGTGACATACCTGTGATAAATTGTGTTTATATGCCAGGTTACAGAAATAAGTGTACAGATACCCTGAGTCAAACAGCAGCTGAGCTCTTGTACCAGTCATGACTTGCACCATGGCCCTTGAGAGTTTTAGTCTTCTCTAAGTTCAACCATCTCTTATTTAATTTTTATCCAAATGGAATTTGAAACATTTTGCTGCAGTAGCTCATTCTTTCCCCTCCATTAGAAAAATGTTTCCGAAAACTTGATATTCTATCAGTTGTCCTTTGATTTTTGTCTGTATAAAATAATTGTTCTTTTCTAAAAGGTGGTTAAAATAGTGTGTTGTTTTGGTGGTCTGCCTCGAAAAGAAACCAAAATGCGTCATCCAATGACAATGTTATATATCTCCACAACTTAAGCATTACTAACAGCTGTGTGCTGTGCTCTCTCATGCTCCTGGAAGAATATCCTGTTACTCTCTAAATTGGAATTTTAATTTTCAAATAAATTGTGTTTGAATGTTTCAGAAATGCCACACTCGCAACTTGTTCTCCAGAAGCCTCGGCAGGAAGCTGTGATGGTTGCAGAAGATGCAAAGCAGGTAATAATTAAGCAGCTGAAATAAGCTCAAACTAAAACAGGTCAAGGACTGGCCTTAAAACAACTAAGCTGCCTTTTTTAACAATCCTCTTTGAAGGTTATTATTAACTGGATTAATGGTGAAAGACAGAAATAGCTTCTAAATACTGCTTGTGCTGTGTTCTTATCAGACTGCATTTCCCTTTGCTGTCTGTATGAGGTTCCTGTGTCCTTCATCCACCCAGTGCATGTTCCTGCTATTTTCTGCCTCTTGTGAGTTAGTTCTTCAGCAAAACCATGGGCTAAACTGACCCAAGTCTCAGGAAATACAATTCCAAGGCTCAGCTGTCATTAGAAGATACCTTTTGAACCAACCCTGTCCATTCCCACTGCCCTGGTGGGGATTTGGCAGACTGATTGGAGGAGGCTGATTTCTCTGCTAAGCAGGAGATGAGTTGACTCTGTCCTTGGACCCTTCCACCGTGAGCAGCTGCAGGGACAACTGCAGTCGGTCCGCTGGTGAGAGGAGGGCAGGTTTAGATACCTGCTACTTTGCTTTGTACTTCATCAGCAAGGTGATGAAGATTACTGCCTCTGGATATCTGTACTAAGAATATGTTGTGGAATTGTTTGTTAGCCTAGAGCAAGGTCTGGGCTCTTTCCAGACTGCTCCACTCTGTTCCAGACTGCCAGCAGGGGGAATGAGATGATGATGTGTTTTATCTGATACATTGCTCTCCAACAGAGAGTTTATGGTGTATATATATTGCTGTGGAGCGTTAGGGCAAAAGTTGACATTTAGGACTCACGTTGGAACTGGAGAAGGCATTCTGAGTCAGCTCATCCTGCCTGACTTGAGACCCTTACATTCCAACTGCCTGTAGTCGAGGTGTGAGCTAGTTCACCAACAGGTACCCCCCACACATGGTCTTTTCAAGGGCAGATGTAAGCCTGTGGGCTATTTTCTAGAGCCCCTTTGTAGAGAACAGGTTCTTCAGCATATGATGCACCTGGACTGAGGTGGATGCTGAAAATGGGTCAGTTAATCCAACCCTGCAATTGTCCATTTCAGTGTCTCGGTTATAAAAAGTCTAGCTAAATAGCTTGCGTGTAAGTCCTTACGCTTGGACAGCTCTGTCCTGCCATTTGTGCATCTGACCCATCACTTCAGGCCAAGTTACGTGTAAATCCAAACGCGGTTCAGGGGTTGGGGTCATGTGCACAACTTATTTGGATGCATGCCTCATGTTCCATTTCAGTACTTGGAGCTCGCAAAGGCAAAGTGCTCCACGACTTGGGCTGGAGGTCATTTCCTTGTGCCTGGGACCTGTTAGTGCCCAGTTACAGCAAACGTTAATTCTGAACACTTCATTTTGTTTTCAGTCTTGCCATTGCTGGGTTGGGTTTTTTTTTACTTTTTCTTGGGTGGGAGGGAGTAGCTTTTTTTAGAGACGCCTTACTTAGTTCTGACTCGTAGTCCCTTTGTGCTCCAGTTCAAACCTTTTCCTGCAGGAGTAGTACCAACAGTGCTGGTGGTTTGTTGTGGTGAAAGACGACGTGTACTGGGAACCTGCCAGAAATATTGCCATTCATTTTAGGTGTGTGTGAACTTATAAGTGGACTTTCCAGAATGAAGAAATTCGTAGATGAAGTCTTAGTTCTCGTATGGATGTCAACAGCAAACAAACCAATTTCCTGGGCTTTATTCAGCATCTTTGTGTGGGCAAAAATAGTTTGTGGCTGTGAAACAGCAAAATCTCCTCTCTCTCTCCGGCGTCTTCCATCTTCTTCAGCAGTCAGGTTCTGTCCTGTCTGACAGAGACATGGGAGGCGTGTAGCGGTTAGTAGGTGTGTGGTGGAGCCTGGTGTAACTTTCCTGGGAGGACTGCAGGTTCTTTACCTGCTGGAGTAGTGGGGCATACAGTGACAAACACATGACTTCTCACCTTCTCTGCTTGGGTGGTTCGGTGAAGGGTTATGGATTTACAGTTAGTCCCTCTGAAGCAGTGAAGAGGAAGCATCCCAAGGTGGGAAGGAAGTTATTAGAATCGTTGCATTCATTGATATCCTAATCTGCTGAGATATGTCTTAGTCTCTTGCTTAACATCAAAACCAATCTATCTTTTAAAAATTTATTTTCATGAGGCATCAGAGTTGTATCTAAAGTTGGGACTGATAGCTTTTACTTAAAGCTTGGCAGAGCAGCAGGTAGCTAAGACGGTTGTTTTCTAATGCAAAGATCATGGCTCAAAACAGTATTTTTTCTTCAACCAATAGAATAATAATGTCGGACCCGAGGTGAAGTTGCGAGACTTGCAGACTCTGGAAGCTCCAGCCTCTTCTGAAGACTGCTCTTCTACAGGTGAGGACACAGAATAAGACACGTGACAAGAAAACTGTGAAAATTTGAGAATTTTCAGGGACAAATCTATGGTGATTTGAAAAGAGGAGCTTTAAGGTTAGAATCTAAAGATGTACAGGAGATAGAAAAGATGCAGATGATGTAGAAGAGAACATTTTAATGTGGGATGGATAGGATATATCAGAAGAGAAGAAAGAAGTGGTTCTGAAGACAAGAAAGGGACAGGGGTTTGAAGGAGAGTGCATTCGTAGATGCCAAGGCTGATGTGTAAGAGAATTAGGATAAGAAGAAGAACTGGGTTCCTCTCTGCAAGCTAGTAAGTTTCTTTCTGTGTCAGGAATTACCACCCCCCCACACCCCCAAATTATTTAAAACACAAAAAACCCACAACCGAAAACAGAGCAACCTGTTACCTAGGTCACTTGTCTCTTTACCTCTTCATTCTTCTTTAGAGGTCAGGTATAGTGTAGAGTGTAGACTGGGGTGATGCCAGCATGCAGCAAATGCGGGAGATGTTCCATGTGCAGAGCCACTGGGGATGTCTGGGTGCAATGCAGAGGCTCAAACTGTTTTTTTGTTTTGGTTTGGTTTTTTCCTTTCTCACCTTGGAAACTAGAGAAGCTCCAGTCCCATATATTGTCTCTCCACTTACCTGCTGCCTTTACATGTAGTTCGTTGTGCTGATGGTGACAAGAATACCTTTTTTCACTAGGTGTGTCAGGAGAGCTGGCGGATTCTGAAGTGCAAAAGCCATTTGATGACACTTTGGTGCTCCCTGAGGTACAAATTGAGTCTGGAACTTTTTTCTTCTTAGTAGTGTATGCATCTGTGGATATGAAAACTTTAATATATATAGTTTAAAAGCCCCAAAGAGGTGTTTGTTTAGCATCCTGTAACTTAAAGTGGTTGTTCCAAGCTTGCAACAGACATTAAGAGAGCTCTTGTTAATGGTTCCCCGTAAAGGGCTTCCGCCCTCCGAGCTGATGAACAGACAGCCTTTGCAGCACGAGATGGTGACTGACTGGTGGGCTGCTGGGCCATGCTTTCTGGGAAGGATTTGTGACTGCTTTTCTTTTGTGATCTGTTTTTGGGGGTGGGAGGAAGCCTTGAGATAGTTATTTGGAAACAGCCAAGCGCTTTGGTCCAGAAGCTTTGTCTGGTGCTCTCACTTTGGAGATGGACACAGGCTGGAATAGGAGCTTCTGCGCTGTTTCTTTGCCATGTTAAATGGACAGATAGAAGAGGGAACAAAGCCTCCTCATCCAGAGACTATGGATAGGATGCCAGGCAAATGTGGCTGGATAAGTACACTGGAGAGCTTGTGAGAATCCCAGGAGAACAGAAACACTCCAGAATCTTACTGCCCTGTAATTGACAGAGGATGGGAAGTAAGGGAATAGGAAGCTAGATTTATGGTCTAATCCTAAAGCCAGAATCTTTCATGCAGCAACTTCAGAAATGAACAGAAATGACCTGAGGAGTCTTCCTGTTACTGGTGAGGCTGCTGTTCATTGCAATAGCCAGCTCGAGAAAGGCCATCCTTAAACTATGAGAGGTGTAAAGCAGATACTTCCAAAAGTAACCCTTTCACAGGGTGCAGGGGAAAATTGAAACCTATTATTTTCTTTTAGGCAGGAACAGATGGCTTTCCCAATGGAAGCAAGCAGTTTACTGAGGAAAGTTGTCCGCCTGGAATTCTAGAATATCTTGCTGCAGAGAAACCGAGAGCGCTGTCGGTTTTGCTCCTGGAACTGCAAGAAGCCCAAGAAGAAATAACTTTTCTGAAAAGTCAGCTCAAGGACCCAAACAGCCGAACTTCTACAGGCAGCCAAACAGGAGAAGCAGCTAACCATCTGGAAGATAATTCCCAGATACAGTTTCTTGAGAGGGAAGAGCAAAAGGTTTCAGATACACAAAATGAGTTGGACAGTAGCTCATTACTGAGAGAAACAGAAATACAGCAAATTGGTGTGTGTCAGGAAAACAGAATGGGTCTTCAAGAAGTGTCCCAGGGGAGCCCTGTCCCCTGCAGAGGGGAGATGGAGGCACTGCAGAAAGCCCCAGCAGCAGATCCAGAGCCTGACACCTCCCAATCCCAAGAACTGATAAAGCTGCAAAACCAAATCACAGAACTGCAAATAATTCTGCAGAAATCAGAAGAATCCTATAAGAAAGATCTAGAAGAAAAAGGTGCGGAAATAAATAGGCTAAACCAGCTGGCTGAGGAATACAGAAAAAAGTTAGAGGATTCTGACAGTGCGTTTTGTGTTTTGTCTGAAGAACGAAATCAGCTCCTGTGTCAGATGAAGGAACTTTCTACCATAACAGAACTGAAAGAGCAAGTGAAGCAACTCAAGGAAAATCTATCTCTTTCAGAAAAGCAGAGACTGTCAGACAATCAGAGCGGCCTTCTGAGAGAACAAATCCAGAGCCTTAAAAATGAATTTAAATCCAAGGAGTTAAAAATTGAAGCTTTGCAAAATGACTTGGATGAAGCACAACTTCAGCTTTCTGACCAGGACATGCAACTAAAAGATCTGAGAAGCCAGCTTGAGAGGAAGGAATGTGAAGTACTTGATCTAGAACAACTTTTGAGGAAAAATACCGCTGAGATAGAAGAGCTTTCCCGAAACTTAGCCTCAAAGGGATGTGAAGCAGCAAGCCTGGAACAGCTTGTTGCTGAACACACCAGGTCTATAGAGAGCCTGCAGCAAACCTTGCTGGAGAAAGACCGGCAGATGACAGAGATCAGTGTCAGCATGTCTGTCTGAATGAAGAGAAATTTTCTCTAGGAAATGAGCTGAAGAGCCTGAAAGAGCAAACAAGTCTGTTGTTAAAAGCCCAGGAAGAAAAAGACCAAAACACAGAAGGAAAAGACATGTGTCTGAAATGTGGGGTGTCTGAGCAGCAGGGTGAGGCAGAGGCAGCACACAGAGAAAGTGAGGTATTAGAAAATAAATTTGAACTTCTGAAAAAAGAAAACGAGCAAGTAAAGAGGAAGCTGCAAGCAGCACTTGTTAACAGGAAGGAGCTTTTGAAGAAGGTTAGCGCCCTGGAGAATGAGTTAGTACAACTGAGAAGAGAATATGAATCAGGAACCTCAGTGGCTCAGGAAGCTCAAGAGGAAGAAAATATGACAAGCGCAATAAGCAGAGAAGTGGATCTTGAAAGCCAGCCCGGCGAGGAGTATCTAATTCAACTGCTTTCTGAAAAGGAGGCTGAGCTGCAGAGCATGCGGAAGGACCTGCTGGAGAAAGAAGCTTCTGAAGCACAGTTGCAGGCAGTGATTGAGGAAATGAGGCGAAGCTTGCAAGGTAAGACAAACGTGGTTTCAGTTAAAGATGAAATCATGGAGATGATTGCTGACAAAGTAATTGAAACCAATAAAAGCCTGAAAGATGACGAAGAAAATGAAAGAAATAGTTCAGCAGCTACAAATCTTGAAGAAAACCAAAAGTCTGCTCTGAAAGAGAGGATTGCAACTCTTGAACAAGAAAAAGAACAACTTCAAAAAAAACTTCAGGAAGCCCTGGTATCTCGCAAAGACACTATAAAAAAGGCTCAAGAAAAAGACAGGCATCACCGAGAACAGCTGAAACAGCAGAAAGATGATTACAACCTCCTACAAGAACAATTTGATAAGCAAAGCAAAGAGAAGGAGAGCATCCAAGCTCAGCTCAGACAACTCCAAGAACAGAAAGGATCATCAGAGAGTGTTCTTGGGAATCAAGGTGGGTTGGATTCTTCAGGGATGGAAGCAGAAAATACAACAAATAACAAGTTTGTACAAGTTGCAGATGTTTCTGGGGAAGAGTTGGAGAAAAAACTTGGAAAATTGCAGATGGAGAAAGAGGAGTTGGAATATAGCATGCAAAGTGAACTTGCTTGCAAATCAGAGCTAGTCTTTCATTTGCAAGAGCAGATAGCACAGTTATTTCTGGAGGTAGAAGGGCTGAAGAGAACCTCTGACCAAGCTGAAGCTAAGGCAGCAAGTCTTCAGACAGAATTGGAGGAAAGTCGTGAAAAAATTTCTGGGGAGGGCAGCCTGGAAGAGCTGAAAACACTTATGCACCAGAAGGATGAAGAGATGGAATTTCTTACCTTGCAGTTAAGGGAGAAAAGTGAAGCTCTTAACAATGTGCAGGCACAGTTGCTGGAAAAAGAGGATTCAGTCAAGAGACTGTGTAATCAGTTGGAAACTCAGGCTCGGGTACATGAGGAACAGAGCAAGCGACTGCAAACAGAGTTGCCTGAAATTCAGGAGAGGCAAGATGATGGTGCAGAAGCAGCTAAACAGAAGAATCAAATGCAGAGAAAGCTGCAGGCTGCACTTATCTCCAGAAAGGAGGCACTAAAGGAAAGCAAAGCTCTAAAAGAGGAGCTGGCTAATGCTAAAACTATTATTGAAAATCTTTCTGTCAAGTTGACAAGTACGGAAAGCCAAATACGTGACCATGTTAAAGAAAGAGATACGTTAGCAGAAAAGGTAGCAGACCTTACTGAAGAGCAAGAGAAACTTATTGCAGAAGTTGATAAAAGACTTATAGAAAATCAGAATCTTGATGGATGCTGTAAGAACCTGGCATTTACTCTAGATGTAGTTGTTCTAGAGAAGGAGAAGCTGGAGAAGGAGATGGAATCCTTGAAATGCTTTCAAGCTGCTGAGAGTTCTGAGTGTCATGAGAAATACAGGGAGCTTCAGAAAGAATACGAAACTCTCCTGCAGTCATATGAGAATGTGAGTAATGAGGCTGAGCGGATTCAGCGTGTTTTGGAAACTGTCAGGCAGGAAAAGCAGGAAATTTTCATTAAGCTGAAAAGTGCTGAAGCAAAAAAAGAGGAAACAGATAAGCAGTTAGAGGAAGCTGGACAGGAAATTGATGGAATGAAGGAGAAAATGAGGAAATTTGCAAAATCAAAGCAACAAAAGATCCTAGAACTAGAGGAAGAGAATGAGAAGCTTAGAGCAGAGATGCATGTTCCGGATGGACAGCTACATGGGACTGGAGATGTCTTTACAAATACTAGCCTGAAGGAAGACCTGGAGAAGTCTAGGAGGGATTACCAGACTCTTTCTACTCAGCTTGAGACAGTCATGGCTGAGAAGGAGTCTCTTAATCAAGAGATCACAGACTTAAAGTGTCATTTGCAGTTAACAGAATCTAAGCTGAAGGAAAGCAGAGAACTGGTAGACAAGTACGTTGCTCAGAAGACAGCAGGGGAAGAAACAAATCGGGCCGTTGCCACACCACCACAGATGGAGAGGACTGAAAATCAAATGGACCTAAGTGTTAGACCAGAGTCTTCTATGGCAGAGCTGGGACAAAAAGCATTAGGAGGTAGTAGCCCGTGTGAAGATCTTGGTACCTACAAAGAGCAGATAGCTGAGCCCACGGAGCCAATCGCGGAACTCAAACGTGACAGGAGTGCTTCGGAGCAGCAGCTGGGTGACATCCGCATGTGTGTCGAGACTTTAGTAGGTGAGAAAAGGGCTTTAGAGATGCAAATGGAAGAAAAAGTCCAGGAATTGAATGCTCTTCAGGACACAGTAGCAAAGATGGAACAAACAGTCCAAAAAACCAAAGATGACCTCATCAGGATGACAGAACTGAAGGATATGCTGGAGGCTGAGAAGGATGACATGGAAGAAAGACTCATGAATCAGCTGGCAGAACTTAATGGGAGTATTGGAAACTATCAGCAAGATGCGACAGACTTACAGATCAAAAATGAGCAACTGAAACATGAGCTTCAGAGTTTGCAGAGAGTGATGCATGAACTGGAGGAGGAGAAATGTCAGATGGTGAAGGAGAAAGGTAAAGCAAGTTCAGAAAAGCAGAAGGAATCTGTAGAAAAGCTAAAAAGCAGTTGGAGGGGAGACAGCAGCACGCATGTAAAGGAGCTTCAGGAACTGCTGAAACAGAAACAGCAGGAGATTAAGCAGCTGCAGAAGGACTGTATTAAAAGCCAAGAGAAGAACAGTAGTTTGGAAAGAACTGTTAAAGCTCTGGAATTCGTGCAGAGTGAGTCTCAGAAAGAGGTAGAAGCAGCCAAAGAGGCTTTAGCTAAAGCGGTTGAAGACACCAAGAAAGCCCAAGCAGAGCTTGCTCTCTGCAGGGTGGTGTTGGATGACACCCAGGGTGAGGCAGCAAGGGTTCTAGCAGAGAGTGTCAAAGTGAAGGAAGAGTTGCAGGCAAACAAAGAGAATATTAAAATTCAAATGAAGAAGAAAGATGAGGACTTTGAGAGAAGGCTGGAACAGGAAAAAGACAAGCACTCAAAGGAAATTAAGAACATGGAAGAAAAGCTGGCGACTTTGCAGAGGGAGAAAGACTATATGGAAGCAACTCTTGGTGATCTTCAAGACTCCTTGAGGACAAAGGATCAAGAAGCCAAGCAACTGGAAGGCAGCCTAAACAAAACACTAGCCCAGCTCGCAGCCTTCACCAGGAGCATGTCTTCCCTTCAGGATGACAGGGATAGAGTGATCGATGAATCAAAAACATGGGAGAAGAAATTCACTGAGACTATTCAAAAGAAGGAGGAAGAAATACGTTCAAAAGAGGAAACTTGTGTTGTGCTAAAGGACCAGATGAAGCAGATGACCACACGTGTGGAAGAGCTTCAGACTCATATATCCAGGTAACGATGGTGATAATGACTCAGCTGGTGTTCTTGTATTTCCTTTTGACAAGGCAGCAGCCAGAGGTGAGGTAGGATTCCCCTTTCCTTTTGCAGAATCCCAGAAAGAAAGAATCTTGAGTACGTAAATATGCTAAATGTGACGTGATTGGCAAAACTAATGAATGCTTAAGATGGAGAGCAGAATTAGTCTTCCTAATACAGCCATAAACATAAGGTTCATCTCCTGGATCACTTATGTTTGGACAGAAAAGAGGTTTGGAGTTACGCTGTAGGGCATTACTGTGTATTTTTTGTCTGCACAAGGATACAGGGAGATTAACACTGCAAAATATTCCTTCTTCTCATTAGGGTACCTGTGTTAAGTCTGTTCACTGTGACAAGCAGTAGCCATCAGAGTACTATCTAGAGTCTTTATTAATCTGAAATTTGAAATAGATTCTTTTGCATAGAGTTGTTACCTTCAGAGATTAAACTAACTTGGCAGGTGAAAGAAAAGAGCATTGCAATACATAATTCCAGTTTAATCCTAAAAAAAGATTTTGAGGGAAAGGTGGAGCTATGGAAACGTACCAAAGGGTACATCCGGGAATTTCCAGAATTTAAAACCAGACTGTTCTTACGTGAGTAAAATTGTTCTATAAAGTTTGTGATCAATATGCTATCTTTGCATGGAGGAGCATGAAGTGAACATCCAGCATATGAGAAGAGCAATTTCACTGATTTTTTTTTTTGTTTTTTGTTAGCTACAATGAATGAGAGAAAGCAGCATTTTAATGAAAAAAGAGGTGATAACGTTCAGTGTTTAATCTCCTCCATTTTTTCGATATTGACATAAAGATTTATCTCACTGAACAACTTTTAACAAATGTTCCCCCAGCACCACCCCTTTCAGTCAGTAGTGCAGTCAGAGCTTTAAAAGATGCCTTGAATTTTAAATTGAGGGAAAACTAATCATCTGGATATTTCCAGATTGCTTTCTTAAAGTAAAACTATTTTTGTGAGTTTTCTAAATTAGTATAATGGATGAAAACTATTACTGTGGTTTTGGATACGGAGATGCTTCGTTGATTTGTGACTGACTTTCTCTTCTCTGTTTTCAGTCTGGAACAGAACAGGAAAGACTGGGAGTTGGAATCCAGGAAGGAGATTCAGCATCATCAAAAGGCATGTGAAGTGTTGCAAGAGGAAAAGAAGGAGCTTTTGACTCAGCTTGAAGAGTCTCAGAAGCTGTACAGCAAGTCCCAGAATGAACAGCAGAAACTGGAGTCAGAAATCAGCAGCCTGAGAGACCAGCTTGCTGACTTACAGAATTCCTTCACCAAATGTGAACTGGTCAGAGAAGAGCTGGGGAATGTGGTCAAGCAACAAGAGACGAGTATCCAGAATTTTAAATTCAGCTGTGAACAGCTTGAGGCCGATCTGCAAGCTTCCAGGGACCTAACAAATAAGCTGCATGAAGAAACCAGTGCCAAGGATCGAAAGATCGTTAGTTTGCTGTCTGCCAAGGAAGAAGCAGTCGTGGCTGCTCTCTCTGAGTTACAGCAGCAACATGCTGAAGAGCTGAAAGAGCTGGAGGATAGGATAAGTAAAGAGGAAGAAGATAAAAAAGCCTTGGAACGTGAGAAGGACAAATTTATTGACAAACTTGATCATCTCACTGAAAAGATGAAGATAAGCAGAGAAGAAAGTAAGCAGCAGAAGGCACAACTGGACTCCTTCACCAGGTCCATGTTGTCTTTGCAGGATGACAGAGACCGCATCCTGAGAGACTACAAGCAGCTTGAGGAACGTCATCTTGTTATAATCTTGGAAAAAGACCGGCTAATTCAGGAGGCTGCTGCTGAAAACAATGAGCTCAAGGAAGAAATCAGAAGTTTTCACAGCCGGATAGATGACCTCAACTCTGAGAACGCCAAGCTGAACGCAGAGTTGGTGCGATATAGGGAAGACCTGAACCAGGTGATTTCAATAAAGGACTCCCAGCAGAAACAGCTTCTCAAAACACAGCTTCAGCGGATCCAGGCTCTGGAAAAGGAGAAGGCAGCCATAGAAACACAGCTGAAAGAGTCCGAGCGTACGCAGGATGATCTCAGGAGGTCCATGGAAGCGTTGAGAGAGGATAAAGTCAGTATGTCTCAAGAGATTGAAACCCTTACGTCCTCTCTGTCTCGGGCGCAGAGCGAGGTGACAGCGTTACGGGAGGGGGGTCCTATCGTGGAGTGTCAAGCACAACAGAAGGCCCGAGAGGAAGAGGCACAAGAACTGAGTCATAAGCTTTCCCTCTCCCAGAAAAGGATAACGGAACTTGAGGGGGAACTAGTACGTGTTCAGAGGGATGCGGCCAAGAGAGTGGGGGAGGCTGAGGACAGGCTTCGAAAGGAATTGAAGCACCTACATCATGATGCAGGGATAATGAGGAATGAAACGGAAACAGCAGAAGAGAGAGTAGCAGAGCTGGCACGGGACTTGATGGAAATGGAACAGAAATTACTTGAAGTCACAGATGAGAACAGAGATCTCAGAGCTCAGATTCAGTCTTTTGGGAAATCTATGAGCTCTCTTCAGGACAGCCGGGACCAGGCCAATGAAGAGCTTCATGCTTTGAAAAATAAATACTCTGCAGACTTAGAGGAACAAAAGAGTCTAGTGCAGAATCTTCAGAAGCAGATGGTTCAGCTGCAAGAGGAGCAACATTCCACTGCCAGGGACCGTGACGCAGTGAGGTTTGAGCTGACAGAACTGCAGAGAGCCGCTGATGAAAGAGGTCTCTTGGCCCAGATTGAGAAACTTGATGAGAAGCTCAGAGCCAAAGATAATGAGCTTCTCCATTTGTCTTCAGAACTGGAAGGCTCTTACAACCAAGTCAGATCTTTCTGCAAGGCTATGGCAAGCCTGCAGAATGAGCGAGACCGTCTGCTGAATGAATTGGACAAAACACGTAAGACTGAAGAAGTGAAGCAGCAAGCAGAAGGGAGCACTTCCACCAGTCCAGAAGTGCAGAGTCTTAAGACAGCATTGTCCTCTTTGCAGAATGACAGAGACAGATTAGTAAGTCCTTGTTTTCTCTTTTCTGCTCTTACTCAAAGCCCTATAGGAGATGTGGATCTTCAGTCTTAAAATTCAGCACACTTAGAGCTGGCATTTGTAATGTGAAACATTGTGGGTAGGAATGACATTTGCTTTCTTCCAGTCGTCAGGGACCTCTTCCAGTAACCATGACCTTTCAAAGGTAATCGAGCTGCCTCCCAATGACCTTTGTGCTCGTGGGCATGCTCCATCACATCCCATGGATTTAGGATGTACCATCTGTGTTATCGTCTCTGACATACAGAAGCTATGATTTCGTAGAATTACAGAATCACAGAATGGTTTGGGTGGGAAGGGACCTTAAAGATCATAGAGTTCCAAGCCCCCTGCCGTGGGCAGGGACACCTCCCACTAGCCCAGGTTGCCCAAAGCCTCATCCATCCTGGCCTTGAACCCCTCCAGGGATGGGGCATCCACAGCTTCTCTGGGCACCCTGGGCCACTGCCTCACCCCCCGCACAGGGAAGAATTTGTTTCTAATACCTAGTCTAAATCTGCTCTCTTCCAGTTTAAATCTGCTACCCCTCGTCCTGTTGCTGCATGCCTTTGTGAAAAGCCCCTCCCCATCTCTCCTGTAGCCCCCTTTCAGCACTGGAAGGCCACCACC
>NW_010100773.1:12448-16279 GCF_000699245.1 Pterocles gutturalis | reverse complement strand
ATGCCCCCAGGACACGGTTGGTTTCTGGGCTCCAGCACACACTGCTGGCCCATGTTCAGTTTTTCATCTACTGACACCCCCAAGTCCCTCTCCTCAGGGCTGCTCTCAAGCCATTCTCCACACAGCCTGTGTTTGTGCTTGGAGTGTTTGTGCTTCAGGAGTTATTCCTAACCAGCTCCTTCTCACTCTGAATAAGGGAATTAACACTGTGGCCTGGAGTCTTTCTGTTAGTGCATGTCAGATCTTCATGGAAGGTCTCAAAACTCGATATTCTCATTAAACGATAGAATTCTCCAAGGTTGCTTTTTCTGAGCAGTTTTTATGAGACTGCTGTAACCCCGGATTCAATTTCTAGTTTCTCTGTCATCCAGATGTTACTTTTTTTCCCCAGACGCCATAGTGAGAAATGCTCTTGAACATTTGTGAGCAGTAAACCTGTCTGCTCGCTCAGCTGTCACACGTGCTGATGCATTTCCCTTTGATTACAGGTGAGAGAGCTGAAGAATCTGCAGCAGCAGTACATACTAGTTGGGGTAGAATCAGCTGAAAATTCTCGCTTAAAAGCACAACTGCAGGAATACCAGCGAGATGCAGATAAACAGCACCATCTCCAAGAACAGCTGAAGCAAGAAAGTGTTTCCTACCAGCAGGAGCTCCAGCAGCTGAGGTGAGAATTGTCTGGCTTCCCACTGCCTCGGAGATGCCATGACCTTTTGGTTTTTATTTCCTTCATCCAGTGGTGGCCAGTATCATCTGTTTGAGAGGAAACTTGGGCTGTTTCTTGTATTGGAGCTTATGTATATAATTAATTAAGTCTCTATTCCAAGCTGATGATGAACAGCCTTTATTATCCCACTGATATTTTTTAGAAAATACTCATTTTGTGTGACTGTCTAATCCTTTGTTTCACTTGCTTTATGTCTTCTATTTTTAAAAAAGTCTGTAACTCAAGTCTACTATGTTGTCATCTCCAACGGGACTAAAACTAGTCAGACAAATGTGCTCTGTCTTAAAAATGGGGGAAAAATCCTTTCAGGTACTTTGGAGATCCATCCGAGAACGACGGAACCTGGAGTGAAAGGGGTGGGTTTTCTTGTGGAAAGACATATGGCTTATCCTTGTCCAAAGTGATATCAAAACTTGTAGTGCTCCTTCCCCCTCCCCCTGCTCCCAGCCTGACCCTCAAACTAACTCTTCAGACCTCACAGTTTGAAGCAGTTTACTAATTTTATTTATCTCCTGATTAAAGGAGATTTATCTCCTGTCTAGCTTCTGCAATGTGAATGAAGCCAAGGCCTCAAGTCTACATATTGGTTTGGGTGTGCATGTGACAGAGGCAGTGATCATGTTGAGATGACAAGTGATGTTGTCCATGGCTTGCTTGCCAAAACTCTCTGTACAGCAAGATCAAAACAGTGTCTGGGAATACCAAGCGTGCGAGCACTGAGCAATCCGCAGCGTTGAGACAAATGCAGAATAATTCCTTAAGCCTGGTTTTAAGGTTCCTCTGCTTAAGTGGGTTGTTTTGTTTTGGTTTAGTTATAAAACTTATTTTCTGGCATGGGGTAATGATGGGAAATGGAATCATCCTCAGCTCATTCCGAGCAGGACACCTGGATATCTCAAGTGATATTGGTAACTCCCTGGTAATTTCCTTTGTGTTGTGCTGGGCAGACAAGAGAAAACTACCTGGGAAAAGCAGAACAACAGCATGAAGGAGCAGTACCTGACGGTCATAGCAGAAAAAGACAAGCAACTGAGCCATTTGCAGAAGATGGTGCAAGAAACAAGACTGCCCCTCAGCATGTCTCAAATTGTAGAGGAGCAGTACCCAGCGAAGGTGGGTGGAAATACACAAATGCTTTATTGCGTGGAAATGAAGTTTGAAATTGAGCCAAAGTAGCACGTGTTGCTTGTATTCAGCTCGTACAGACAGCGGTATTGGTTTTGTTGTGTGACCTCCAAGGACTATACCAACAATGCAGCTTTTGGATTATTGAAAACCTTTAGAAAACTCTGGCATACCCTTCTGTCCCTTAGTTCATGGCTCCTAATGTTTCCAGGAAGAGGGGAGAAGAGACAGGGCTTCCTAGGCACCTCAGGTCCTTCTAAGCACTATGGAACTTCTCAGGTCTGTCTTTCTGGCTGTTTTAGCATTGCCTCTTGCACTGGGTTTGACTCTAAGATCTTCTCCTTTTAATGTCGCATTCTAATTTTTAAGTTTCCCATTGAATTCTTACTGCTGTTTTTACCGTGACAGGGATCTACAATCCTAACTCAAGCCCAGAGAAGCTGAGCGTTGAACACTGCGCTTTCTGCCTCCTTTCCCCTGCATCGCAGTGCTAAAAGTGGAGTGGAATATGTTGAGTATTGTGCTTGGTCTAGGGAAGGATGCTTGCCTGCTGCATGTACGACACCATTACATTACGAGCAAGGAAAGGACTCTCCTGCCCACGTCTGTAATGTTCCAGGGAGAAGCTTTTATGTCAGTGGAGGAGGAGGAAATCTCCCCTTATCCCTTTGGCGCACACACGCATATATGCAAAGGAAAAGGTATAGCGATGTGCGTGTGATGCTTTCCAGGAGAGTGCTTCAGTGCTAACCCTTTAGTCCGTGTTGAATGAGAGCAGCATGGACATTGCTTTGGTTTTTTGTTTTTCTTGTTCTCACTCATACACTTTTTTTCCCTTCTGGTACCATAGACAGCTTTAAGACAGTTTTTCAGAAGGACCCATTGTATGTGCAAGTTCATTGATCTTTCCTAAAATTGTTTGGGTTTTCAGGTGGCTTTTAGGATATTTCTGTTTGTTCCCCATTTGCTGTTTTGCTCCAGCAGACAAGTTCCAGGAGAAATGTTGGGCTTTGACTTTGGAATACTAAATAGAGAAGGCTAACACAAGGGTGGGTTGTCACGTGTGCAGTATATTTTTTGTTGTTATTTCCCTGGCAGATTTCTTCAGAAGTTCTGAGAGGGGACTTTTCAAGCCTGGAAGCAGAGACCAAACATCTCCAGGCCCAGCTGAGTGACAGCCTGAAGGAACTGCACCAAAAAGAGCTCAGAATTCAGCAGTTAAACAGCAAGGTACCAATTCCATCTTACACTTGCTGCAGAGTCTTGGGGGAGGAATGCGGGGAAGAGGGCGGGCTTGAATAGGGCTCAGGGAGCAGGAAGGAATCTCTCTGCTCTTGTGGGCGTTTGGTGAAGTAACACAAAATCAGAAATCTCAGTTAGACTGCTGCAGATGATCCAGCATATCCTTCTGCTGCTCAAAGCAGTAATGTCACCAACATTCGGTCTGGTCAGCCATGCCTTTGCCTAGTTGAGTGGTGAAGAAATAGAGATTCCGGAACTTCTCTGGGCCTTTCTCCAATGCTGCTCTATACTTTTAATGCAAATGTTTTTCGTAAAGTCTAGTCTAACTCTTCCAAGCCGCAAGTCTGTGGCTATGACCCCGATCATATTTTCTGCCACTATCAAAAAGAGTTTGGCTATGTCTACTTTATGACTTCCTTTAATTTAATTGTAAGCCATTGTAAAATTACCCTTTAGCCTCCTCGTTAGCAGGCTAAAGCAGCCCAGCTCTCACAGGCATCGTCTGCTCCGATCCCTCGATGATCTCAGCAGCCTTCTCCTGGACTCCTTCCCATTTCTCTATCCATTTTAGAATCTTTTAGGTTGGAGAAGACCCTTAAGATTAGAGTCCAACCATCAACCTAACAGTTAACCTGACACTGCCAACTCCACCACTAATCCATGTCCCTAAACACCACGTCTACATGTCTTTTAAATACCAGCCAACTGTCAGCCAACACTCCCAGCCCCTTTTCCAC
>NW_010100773.1:11979-12417 GCF_000699245.1 Pterocles gutturalis | reverse complement strand
TCCCCGGCCGCTCTCCCCAAAGCCTGTAGCATTGCGGGGGTGGTTGTGACCCAGGCGCAGGACCTGGCACTGAGCCTTGTAGAACCTCATACAGTTGTCCTCAGCCCATGGATCCAGCCTGTCCTGATCCCTCTGCGGACCCTCCCTGCCCTCAGCCAGATCAACACTCCCGCCCAACATGGTGTTGTCTGCAGACTTGCAGAGAGTGCATTTGATCCCCTGGTGCAGACCATTGACAAAGGTATTGAACAGAACTGGTCCCAGTCTGAGCCCTGGGTAGCACCACTTGTGACCAGCCACCAGCTGGATGTAGCTCCCTTCACCACCGCTCTTTGGACCCATCCGAGCCGTGAGCGGCCAGTTTCTTACCCAGGAACAGTACACCCATCCGAGCCCTGAGCGGCCGGTTTCTTACCCAGGAACGGGAAACCCCTCCCA
>NW_010100773.1:11422-11946 GCF_000699245.1 Pterocles gutturalis | reverse complement strand
GTCCCCCCGGGGGGGCCCGGAGCGGCTGGTTTCCTACCCAGGGAACAGTACACCCGTCCGAGCCCTGAGCGGCCGGTTTCGTACCCAGGGAACAGTACACGCTTCTGAGCCCTGAGCGGCCAGTTTCGTACCCGGGGAACAGTACACGCTTCCGAGCCCTGAGCGGCCGGTTTCGTACCCAGGGAACAGTACACCCGCCCGAGCCCTGAGCGGCTGGTTTCGTACCCAGGGAACAGTACACCCGTCCGAGCCCTGAGCGGCCGGTTTCGTACCCAGGGAACAGTACACGCGTCCGAGCTGTGAGCGGCTGGTTGGAGCCCGGGGCGGCCGGTTTCGTACCCAGGGAACAGTACACCCGTCCGAGCTGTGAGCGGCCGGTTTCATACCCAGGGAACAGTACACGCGTCCGAGCCGTGAGCGGCTGGTTTCGTACCCAGGGAACAGTACACCCGTCCGAGCTGTGAGCGGCCGGTTTCATACCCAGGGAACAGTACACGCGTCCGAGCCGTGAGGGGCTGGCTTCG
>NW_010100773.1:10339-11391 GCF_000699245.1 Pterocles gutturalis | reverse complement strand
AGGGAACAGTACACCCGTCCGAGCCCTGAGCGGCCGGTTTCGTACCCGGGGAACAGTACACCCGTCCGAGCCCTGAGCGGACAGTTCCTGCAGGAGAGTTCCTGTGTTATCTGATCTAGGTGTCCCTGCTCCGGCAGGGGGATTGGACTAGATCTTTCGAGGTCCCTTCCAATCTCTAACATGCTCTGATTCTGTGATTCTGATTCTGTGAGGATGCTGTGGGAAGCAGCATCAAAGGTTTTACTAAATCGTAGGTAGAGAACGTCCACAGCCTTCCCCTCATCCACTGGGCAGGTCCCCTTGTCACAGAGGGAGATCAGGTCAGGCAGGCAGGTCCTGCCTTTCCTAAACCCTATGCTGTCTGGGCCTGATGGCCTGGGAGAGGAGAGGAAAGAGAGGAGGGCAGACCAGGGGGGACAATGGGGGAAGGATGGAGGGTAGAGAGAGCGAGATTATGCGAAGAAGGTTGTTTCCAGGTTCCATTTCTATTGTCAGGAGTTCTTTCTAACCTCCTGCTTTCTAGACTCCTGCAGAAAGTCCCTCCTTCAGAAGGCATGCTTGTGATCTTCGGTGCTGTCTGTGATCTGAAAGCCTCTGTATTTCAGTGCAGAATCACAAGCAGGCTGATTCCCACACTGAAATGGAAGAGACTGGATGCAGCAGTCTTCAGAAAGAGTTGCATTCAAGGAGAAAGCAAGAATATAAAACATAATTTATTGACGGTATTTCTGAAGAGTTTAGGTCAATCTCAGCGTATTATTCTGTACATCGTGTTGGTGTTTTGGGACTCCTGGAAACCTTCGCCACAAGCCACTGTTGGAGACTGTCGCTGGTCTTTGGACCTTAGTAACGTGCAGTGTGGCAGCTCCTGTGTTCTCAAGAGAATTCTTACCCTCAGTTACACAGAGAACAATTTTGCTTTCGCAAAAATACGAGTTCTCTACTTAGTGGTTGTGTTGTGTTCTCTTCTCAGCTATCTCAAGTGTTTGAGGAGAAGAACGCCCTCTCCCTCCAGCTGCGCAGCAGCAGCCAGAACATCTCTGAGAACCATC
>NW_010100773.1:0-10327 GCF_000699245.1 Pterocles gutturalis | reverse complement strand
GGTGCTGGAGAGGCAGCTCCAGGAGCTGCAGTCTGCAGACAAGGGCATGGTAAGGGTGCCACAGAGGGAGAAGCTTACCGCAGGTGGCTCCGTTAGCTGTGCCGCGTTGGTAGCTGCTGCTGTCCTCTTCATTCAGCGCTATCTGCCATACCTTCATGCTTTCTTTCAGGAGTTGTTTGCAACAGATGCTGCTCCGGGAGCACCCCAAGAAAAGAATGAGCCTCAGAGAGGCAGTTACACACCAGAACTGCAGGAGTTGCAGTGGAGGTAAGGAAAGCCTGAGAAAACAAGGGTGGGGATGTGAGTTCTGATGGAGGTCTTTGGGCTAGTGATGAGCCTGTTTCTGTTACGCTCTGTCAGAGTGCTGGAAAAACTCAGTTCCGCACTAGGACCTTGTGGAAGTGGAGGAACTGTTACATGCACTTGACAGCTGTTGTTAGTTACCTCTGTGGATAGAACTTCAAAAAATGAAGAGACAACCTGCAGCAGCAATTCCAGTTGACCATCACCAGCCAAACTAGCATCTTGGATTTGATGGGCTGGGTCGTCAGTAACTGCTTACATGTATCAGTCGTCCTGGTCTCAAAGCTGTTAGCCTGAGGGCAGCTGGAATTGAGACCTAGCGTGTGATCCCTTTTAAACTGCTGGAACTCAGAGCTAGTACATGATTCCTCATACCCTTTCAAAATAATTTTCAGAAAGCAGGGCCATGCATGACAGAGCCAAGGAACTCCTTCCTGATGTGACACAGAAGCTTCAAGAGGTGTATCTTCTCTCTTGCTTTCCAAATAATTTTAAATATATTAATAAAAGATAACTAAGTCTTCTGTGTGAAGTGGAAGGGGATCAGAGTCTGTTCATGTACTGTGTCAGTGAACGCAATAGAAACAGAATAGTCCACAAATTGGCCCTTTTTTGATGTCTGTTTTGTTACTTTCTGACAGGCTGTCTGAAGCAGAACATTTACACAGCAGCACAAAGCGGGACCTGAGGTATTTAGAAGAGCAGCTGGAGGAAGAACGGGACCGTCGTCTTGCTGCAGAGGAGGCACTCTCTGCATCCCAGGATCAGATCAGGAGGTGAGGGAGCTTGAGCAGACAGGCAGTCTCACCGTAAAAGTATGGTGATCCTAGTTTATCTGCACTTCTACAGCCTTCTGTCAAATGTCCCTGGGGGCAGAAAAACAACTAAACCATGTCTGTCACAGAATCACAGAATGGTTGAGGTTGGAAGGGACCCCTGGAGGTCATCTGGACCAATGCCTCCGCTCAAGCAGAGCTACCTAGAGCCAGTTCTCCAGGTCCATGTCCACATGGCTTTTGAATATCTCCAAGGATTAAGACTTCACAGCGTCCCTAGGCCACTGTGCCAGTGCTCAGTCATCCTCACAGTCAAAAAGTGTTTCCTTGTGTTCAGACTATCCTTCAATGGTAGACAAACATAGAATGAGACAACTGACAAATTCTGACTAGAAATGAGATGCCAGCTTTTTCAATGAGTTAAATTAACTTCTGGAAAATATAATTTGGAAACTGAGAATTGGGTGAGGGCAGAAGAGAAGTTTTTGTACGTCCAGGGGATTTGTCTCTTCAGTAAGCACCTGTCTGTCATGGGCAAAACAGTCTTGACTTGAAGAATGTCACTCAGTGTATTGCCAGTTGACATAAACTTGTAAGTAATTTGGGTATTGAGGAATTGTTAATCACCTAAGGAAGATACTTCCCCCCACCTTTCCCATGCTCAACTTCAGTCCAGACATCTCTCCTCCCCCCTCCCTAGTGTCCAGTCCCATTGTTTTCACCACACGTTACGCTCGGTCCTTTTGGTGAGGCAAAGAGCCTGAATTGAATTTCATATTTTTTGTGGCAGGTTGCAGTCAAGCGAGTGGACGTCTTCCTTAAGCGCTAGTGTTGATATGACGCCAGGTCACGAGCGTTCCTTGCTGATTGACTCCATGGATAATAATCCCAGCAAAGTAAGAAAGGTTCA
Source organism: Pterocles gutturalis (assembly GCF_000699245.1). NCBI lineage: Eukaryota > Metazoa > Chordata > Aves > Pterocliformes > Pteroclidae > Pterocles > Pterocles gutturalis. The sequence continues at coordinate 8,338 of NW_010100773.1, read as the reverse complement.
TGCTCATTAGCTTAAACAAACTTATCTTTGTGGTCTGGAAAGCTCTGGGTGAAGGCAGCTGGGGACATGCCCATTCCTGGTACTGACTGGTCTCTCTTTTATTTTTCCAGACTCGGAATATCCTTGGACTACGACGCCTGTTGCGGTCTCTCTTCCGTTCCCGGACCCACTTGCCTCTGCTGGTGGCCATGTATCTGCTTGCTGTCCACCTCCTGCTCTTCCTGTGCTTCACAGGCCACCTATGAACAGGAATAACAGCCCTTGAGCCACAGCCCCCCGTGTAACCCTTGGGCCTGCATTTCCTGCCGACGGCGTGGTACTCCACCCAGCTGCCTTCTTTTTCCGAATCAGCCCTTAAGGAGCAGCTGCACCGAGCAACTTGCACCTAGGTTCCTTGCTGTGTAAGTGTGCAGCAGCCAGTGCTGATGCTTGGGGTCTGTTTCCAGGACATCTGCCGTTCCTTCAGTGGTACATCTTCTGAGCCAGGGTCCTCACACTACAAGCTTCAAGGACAGCATCTGTTCTGCACCTGGAGGTAGCACCACTCATTTCATATAGATTTCATATAGTGTTGTGCTGTGGTAGGAATAAGAAAAATATTCTTGAGTTGCTGCAGTACTTCAACACTAACAAGAACTGCAGGATCTTCCCCCTCTTAGACTGAATCGGTGAGCTGGGTGGGGGAAAACCTGTAGCTGCTTCCCTTTCTTCCATCCTTAGACTTGCTCTGGTGGCCCAGTGTGTCCTCAGGATATGCTCCCAGGCGTATCCTCAGGAAGCTGTGGGCGCTTTAAGGAACGTGAAGTGGTTGATGCTAGATGTTTCCTGCTCAGTTGTATCTCCTGTTGAAGAAAGGGAAAAATTAGTGCATCTGGACCTGCTGAGCATTCCATTTAAAAACAGTCACGTTTGCCCTGACAAGTTTGTAAAATCATGTCAGTAATTTGGTCACTGAAAAGGAATAGGAAACAATGAACTTTTTGTCTCTAAGTTGATAACCTTGCTGTTTATCGTATTTGTGCTCCTGCCTCGATGGAAGGTGCTTCCACACCTCCTGAAATGAGCGCAGCCGTGCTCCTGCCTTATCCACCCAACCCTTGGCACGAGATTAAACCTGTGCAGGCTGTGTTGCAGGGTTCCCTGAGGTGGGCCCAAATCAAAGGCAGAAGCTCCAGAAATAACCTGTCCCCCCTGCCCCGAGGAAGGAAATAGAGTTCCGAAACCTTCTGGCATCTCTGCTTTGGGAAGAGCCTGTTGTAGAAAGCTAGTGCTGGTCATTGGACTTGTTTGAATCTGAAGCAGACGGATGCAGATGGACCTGATCTCATGGCATATACGGAAAGTTGTGTTTTCTAAAGAAGTTATGATCTGTCCTCTTGCAAAGGGAGAATGCTGAACACGAAGAAGATGGTTCCAGCCGAGGTCCCTGTCAGGGACCATGTGGTGACTCTGCTCAGAGTGCTGGCCAGAAGGATCGTACCCGCCTCTTGCTAGAGCATTAGCAGTCACGTTTTTCCTGTGGGAAAGAGGTAGTTCTTTTGATATTGCTGATAAACTGAGATTCTCTAGCCCCTGAGCAAAGCCTCTTTGAGGAGAGATGGATTTCATTGTGCTAGCTAAAGTCACCGGATCTCTGGCAGGTCCAAGACACTGGCACTGTGCATCCATTCGTGCACTGCCCGTGATTCTCTGCGGGGACTTCCTCAACTATATAAATCAGTGACCAAATACTTGGCCCATAGCTTCCTGGGGCCTGTGCTCCTGTGTATATAATAAAGATTATTTTTCAGATGGAGTTTGTATAATGTCATGCCAATGTCAGAGGTCGCTCACGGGTAAGTGCTGCTGTACCACACCTTTACGCGACCGCGGTGGGTCACTTCTGTGTACGCTTCCCAGGATGGGGATTGCAGCAGCTCCGTTTTTTTGTATTATCTTGAATCCCTGTGGAGATGATGTGTTTCCCCTCTCACCTCTCTCTCAGGCTTTTTCAGCTTTTGCTGCAATGACAAAGGCAGGAAATTGTACTTTAACAGCGAGAGGACTTTGAGTAAAACGTGACCTGCTTGGGTTTACTTCTCTGCGTTTAGGCACATTTGAGTCGTGCACCCCCAGGAACGACTCAGGAGTTAGCAGCAGCAAGCTGGAAGCATACGACTCACTGAGGTGGGACTAGTTCAAACACACCGTCCTCTTCCGACGTTCTGTAGCCAAAGACAGGCAGGTGTCTCTGTTCATATTCACTGTTACACTCCACCACCCCCTTTAGAACAAGAGCTAGTCACGGGCTGTTTTAAGACCACAGATACTGTTTCCACTGCATTTAACAGGAGCGAGAGTTATAAGCAATGTTTCCTCAGAGCCCATGATGGAAGTTTTCCCGAATTGAAACAAGACAAGCTTCTGCTGGTTCAGAGACATTTGAATATTGTATACCTTCCGAGGGAACAGTTGCAGCTTAGGCTAAATCTATAAATAAATAAAAACCTCGGGAGGAACTCCTGATCAGATAATCACAGTCTGACCTAATGGAAGATGTGGTATTTTAGCTGATGTTTCCTGTTTCAAACATTTCAGCTTTTTGTTTCTCCTCTGTTTCATAGACCTGTCCTGTGTAGTTTTCTATCTATCTGCAGTAGAGCCTGAGAGGGAGATCAGCCACTGGAGCTGTGCTCTGCCCTCTCCAGTACACAGAGATGGAAAACCTGGAAAACCCAGGAAACCACAGACCTGGGAGTGTAACCTCAGTTCCTGGAAAACTACTGGAGAAGATCACACCGCAGGTTATTGAAAGACATTTAAAGAATGATGCAATCATCAGGCACAGTTAGCACAGGTTCACAAAGGGAAAGTCCTGTTGAACAGATTTGATGTCCTTCTACGGTGAGGTCACCCAACCAGTGGATGAAGGGAAGGCGGGGATGTATTTTTCTGGATTTTGGTAAGGCTTTTGATACTGTCCCTCACAGCATCCTTCTGGACAAGGTGTCCAGCTGTGTCATGATCAGGTGTGAAGAGCGTTGAGTGAAGAACTGGCTGAATGGCAGAGCTCACGGGGTTGTAGGGAAGGGGACTGGTGACTGGCACCAGCGGCGTTCCTCAGGGCTCAGTTCTGGGGCCAGTTCCGTTCAATATTTTTATCAATGAGCTGGATGCTGGAGTTTGCTGGTGAGAATAAACTGGGAGGTGCCATTGACTCTCTTGAGGGACAAGAAGCCTTGCAGAGGGATCTGGATAGATTGGAGCATTGGGCAATCATCAGTGGCATGAAGTTTAACAAGACCAAATGCCAGGTTCTGCATCTGGGACAAAGGAACGCTGGGCACGAGTACAAACTGGGAGCGGAGTGGCTGGGTAGCAGCCTGCGCAAAGGGATCGGCGGGCTGGTGGTAACAGCTCAGCAGGAGCCAGCACTGCCCCGGCACCAAGAGGGCAAAGCCCACCCTGGGGGGGGCATCAGCACCTCACACCAGCTTGTCGAGAGAGGGATGATCCCGCTGGATCCAGTGTCGGTGCAGCCTCACCAGGAGCACTGTGGGCAGGGCTGGGCGCCACCGTTTGAGAGGACAGGAAGGTCCTGGGATGTGTCCAGAGGAGGGGAACCCAGCTGGTGATGGGCTGGAGGGAACGTCCTGGGAGGAGCGGCCGAGCACTCTGGGCTTGTCTCCTTGGGAGAAGAGGAGGCTGAGGGGCGACCGCATCGCTCTCTGCAGCTTCCTGGGGAGGGGGCGTGGAGAGGGAGGTGTGAGCTCTGCTCCTGGGGTCCAGGGGCAGGACGCCTGGGAATGGCTCCGAGCTGCACCAGGGGAGGGTTGGACAGGACATGAGGAGACGTTTCTGTACCGAGAGGGTGGTGATACCCTGGGACAGGCTTCCTGGAGAGGTGGTTGATGCCCCCAGCCTGTCGGTGGGACAATGCCCTTGACAATGTGCTTTAGCTGTTGGTTGGGCAGTTGGACCAGATGAGCGTTGTAGGTCCCTTCCAGCTGAACTATTCTGCTCTGTTCTGTTCGAAGCCCTGTGCCTCTTGCCATTGTATCAAACAGAAATGACTGCTCCAGGAGCTTTTATTGCTCTACTTGACTCATTCAGAGAGGAAGTTGTTCTGGTTTGAGATGTTTGTCTAGCATCAACCTAGTGTGGTTCACGCTGCTCTTTCCAGAGCTGTGCACTTCCCACCAGTAAGCAATGTACCAGAGAGCTTGCTCTGTAAGTGCTTCGGGTCCTTTAGCTACATGCTTTCCATCTTCCTACTTCAAACTATTTACTTCTTTTTTTTTTTTTCTGTATGTGTGTACAACTATATGTGTATGTGTGTATGTCTGCATGTGTTTATGAATGTTTTTGATTGTGCCATAAAGTACTGAATCGAATTTCATCACGCGTTTTGTAAGCAGTAGCTTGCTTTCTTTGGATCTCATTGTCATTGTCCAGCCCAGGGGCCTTTTAACTTTTCTGTACTTTTATGGCAGAATGATTTTTTGGGAGAGATGAGAATGGAGATACTATCGGGTTTTGCACACTAAGAACTGTAATTGTGCCCCATTGAGCGCTGCTCAGGGGTTAGCAGTTTGAATCCCGAGTGTGCGCCTTGTCAGCATCCCGCAGCTCGGGCAGCATGCGCGGGAACCGCAGCGCACCCGACCGGGTTGTGGTGCTCAGGACTTCACCAGAGCTGGGGGCTGGGGCGCAGGAAGTGAAGGCAGCGAAGCTGAAACAGGAACTCGGGGCACGCAGCAGCCCAAAAGCTGTTGCGAGCATCAGGTGCCTGAGCAAAACACAGCCAGTTTGGCAGCGGGAGCTGGGGAACCCTGCAAGGTAAGGGAGCTGAGCGGCATTTGAGAGCGGAAAGCGAGAAACAGCAACGAAAAAATGGACGGTTTGGGTGGGCAAAGAGAACTTCCTGACCCAGCGTGAGAGTGCTTGGCCTTTGCTCCCCAGGCTGTGTTGCCTCGTGTTTGAGGCTCTGAAGAACCACGTTTCCGAATCACCCAGCACGACCGTGTTAACGTGCTCGCCCCGTATTTGTGCTATAGCGGGTGCTTTCAGTGGGAACAACGGGACAAACTAAAGGGTTGAGACGCTCCTCTGGCTGATGCTCCTCGTTACAGAGGTGCCTGGAGCCCCGTGGAGGGACTGCAGTCGGGTTCGTGGGGTTCGTCGCAGTTGCCAGGATGCATGGTGGGTGGCTTTGGAGAGCAGGTGGTTGAGAGCCGTTCACAGCAGGATTTAAACCCTGCACCGGAGCTGGCTGCTCGGACCGGCTGCGCTCGTGAACAGCCCTGCGCTAGCTGGTACTGCTGCTGTTTTATCGTTAACAAACTTTAAGAACTTTTGCAATGAGCGATGTGAATAGATTAGGGAGGGAAAGGGCGATGAGAGGTGTTGTCAGATTGTGCTGCGTGGTGCCCATGAGCCTTCCTGCTCCCCCTGCTCTCTGAGCAATGACCTGTGTTCGGTTCCTCGTGTACGAACCAGCGCACAGCACAGACCTGCTGGGCTCTGGAGCACGACTGTTCTCTTTTTCTCCCCGTGGCAGCCTGGGGAGGGCCTGAAGCCGGATTTTCACAGTCAATCTGTCATGGTCCTACATCTTCTCCCTGAGCTAACGACCTGACTTTTGTTTAACGGAAGAAAGGCTCGTCCCCACTGCCTGTTCTAGCTTCTGTTGCTTTGCTCCCTGCTCAGGCGGTGCTGACCCTCCAGACGGTGGGTTTGGGCAGCCTGAGCCTGACCTGGCCGGTGCACTGCGCTGACCGGAGGGTTGTTCACCTGACAGCACTTTGTGCCGTACAGTTAATGCCTTGTTCTGCATAAACATTTTCCTTGCACAGAAAGGAGCCGTTCTGGGCGTGCAGGGCTGGTGTGCAGGCGCCTGGCTGCGGGACGGAGGGTTGGTGCTGTTGGGAAGCGCAGGATAAAAGCCTGCTGTCAAACCAGGACCCATCCCAACGCTGCCCTCGTCCCTCCACTGGCTTGTCCCCGGGTTGGTGTGATGTGTGCGGCGATGGGACCCAGGGCTCGGCAGCCCGTCTCTGCTGCGCGTTCTGCTCGGTTTCTCTCTGCCCAGCAAAGAGCTGCTTTGGGCGTCAGCGAGAGGTTGTGGGGCTCCCCGACACCGTGGGCAGGGATACATGGTGGGACGTCAGGGAACGACTGCTCTGGTGTGCAGGGGCAGGAGAAACATGGGATCTCTCTCCTGTCTCTCGTTTTGCAGAACCGGTGCTGTTTGGGAGGGGGTTTTTCATCATTGTTTTTCACAGTCGCCTTGAAAATTAAATGCAGGAGTTTTAGATTTCACAATACTTCTATTTAACTTCCTCTTCCTGGGCCCATCACTTCCTCCGGGCCCCACTGCACAGCCTGTAGCGGCCACACCGCTGCAGCTTCAGCCTTTCAGCCCCACACACGAGGGTTTCAGCCCCATTTCCTGTTTTTTCCGTATGACAGCAAGTGGTACCCGCGCTGCCAGGCTGGCACACAGCTGCTCTCTGAACCCTTTCTAGCACACCAGGCAGAGATTCAGGGCTGGAAAACTTCAGGAGTCCAACCTCAGGTCCGTGAGCATTGCATCACGACGGCAGAGCAAGCCACGGTGCTGGTGGTGCCGCGACTGCACTTCCAGCAGGGAGGTTAGAGCAGGAACAGCCTCCCGCAGCCAGAAAATCCGTGCTGGGAAAGCAGAGTGTGGCAGTTGGCTGGCAACACTAATTTACACTAAAATGAGGTGTGCGTTTTAACTGTGGAGCCGGTGTGCACAAAGACGGGGGTTTGCAGTTAAAATCGCTGCGTGTGTTCTGCTGGAAGAGGTGCTGGGGCTCAAGAGCAGCTGTTTTGGGTGCCCTGTGCCGTACGAGGGACAGAGAGATCAGCAGAGCAAACGGCCAGCGAGGGTCCCCCCAGCCCGAGCGATGCCGTGATGGCTGTGTTTGGACACGCCTGGGGCCATGAGTGGCCGCGTCCCCACGCGGGGCTCTGGGTGACGCCGCGTCCTCCCCGTGCAGATGTGGAAAGCAGCTGTGGGACACAACGTGTCTGTGAAGGTTGAGTCTCAGGGAGACGACTGGGACACAGACCCTGATTTCGTGGTGAGTGCTTGGTGCGGTGACTGTACTATTGGTGTGAAGGGTTCACTGGCCTTGGGCAGATGCTGGTCAGTGGGGCCGGGGTGACACCTGTGGGAACCCCATGCATTCATACAGTGTCATGATTTTCACTTTCTATTTAATTTTCTGTTCCTTTCCTAGTAAGTTACTCATACTTTGGCTTTTTGGACAGTTCTGCATTTGCTACTCTTACACATAATTTCACATAATTCCATCTGTTGCACTCCTTCCTGAGTGGTAAATATTCTAGAACCATAATTGTGCAGATATATTTTTTCTCCGTAGGCTTTACTTTTGTACTTATTAACACTAACCTTCATTTACAATTTTATTACCCACTGATCTGGCATCACAAGGTTTTTCTGCACTGCCATACCTCCTGTATTTGGTTAACCTAAACAGCCCCTTAGTACCCAAACTATTGGCATCTCGTTCCTCATACCCTTTCTCTCTTAGGAACACATAGCACAGTGAAAGTCCTGCTCCTCCACCAGCCGCGCTTTACAGCCCCACGTCTGTCTGAGCTCTGTTGAGATTTTTGTTTCCGAGATAGTTTCTTGATGGACAGTCTCAGTTTGTCAAGAATCCTACGTTTTCAAGGTTCAGTCTTGCCTAGCTCCTTCCAGTAAGAAATTCTAGTTTGGGACAGAAAAGCAAGTCCCCTCCTCAAAGTTCCAAATTATTAATGTTTTAAAAAAATTCTGTGCTGTCCAAATTATTTTTTTAAATTTTTACTTCATTTCTTCTATTTGTGGCAATGTTTAAAACAAGCCTGGACAGAATAAGAGCTTGTATTAAGTTGAGTTTTGTATATACATATTTTTAGCTCTACCTTATATCAGGAAAGAACTTATTGATGCTCCAGTTTCTCCAACACACATTCTGACTTTGCGAAAAGCAGATGAACCAAGTGCTGCCCTAACAAAGCTGAGCAGAACCTGGAGTGAAACGTTCCCTTTGGTGTTCCTCCAACATTTTCCTAAATAACGAATTTCCGCAGCGTGTTTGTTTCGCTCCCCGGGGAGGGGGATGGAGCTCCCCCGGCTGTCCCCGGGATCCCTGGCGGGGATGGGACGCTGTGCCTGGGGGGTCCGGGCTGTCCCCATGAGGGTGGCAGGGGTCCCAGGGGCCGACGGGCGCTGCTGTCCCCGCAGAACGACATCTCGGAGCAGGAGCAGCGCTGGGGGGCCAAGAGCATCGCGGGCTCCGGACGCGCTGAGCACATCGAGTGA
>NW_010100772.1:0-770 GCF_000699245.1 Pterocles gutturalis | reverse complement strand
GATATACTTCTAGAAATTAAATACAATCACTGGCAGTACATTAATAAATCAAATGTGTCCTGAGACTCTTAGATAAAGGTTTTCAATCTGCATTGCTGGATGGTATTTAGTACTCTCAAATCTAGCAAACTCTGTGTTCTTTCACCTTCAGCTAAACTCTCCTTAACTGTCCTGTCTGGTTTGTAGTGAATCAGTAAATGTCAGGATTGATTTTACTGAAGATCCATTCAGGTATCTCAGTCGATGAAAACATTTGTGTCCTCATTTCCCTTGTGAGGGATGGTACCTGTTTGGTTGTTTGCTCCATCGTGTTTAATGGCTGAGCCTGGACAGCGAGCAGGATTGCCTCTTAAGACTTCTTCTGACTGCTGCATTCTGGTGCAGAAGAACTGCCTGGAGAAAGAGAGGAGATCGTTGTCTTCCCCAAGCAGCTGAGAGAGCTCAGGAACTGTCTAGAGCACTGGGTGGTGCAACCAGGAGGGAGCTTTGCAGCAGGAGCTGAGGCTGACAGACTCTTACAAATAGTAGGGAGCAGATGTCACCAGGCTGCAGAGTGGACTGGGAAGAGAGATGTGCATATCCAGAGGGGACTGTTCAGAGCTTGTTGCAGCTGAGGAAGCCATTGAAAGCTGACAGGCTAAGATTTTGCAAAGCTGAATGCAAGACCTGCCCAACAAGGACAAAGTGAGCAGTTGAGATGGATTTAAGCTGTTTAGCTGTGAAGTATGTTTTATTAATACTTAAGAACTTCACAGAATCACAGAATGTTA
>NW_010100771.1:0-2928 GCF_000699245.1 Pterocles gutturalis | reverse complement strand
CCAGGCCCCTTCTGCTGGTCCCAGCCAACATCACTGTAGCTGTCAATCCCCGAGCAGGTGATCTGGACGTTTTCTTCCAGGTTCGCCGACACTGAGGGTGGCTGAGTCAGCGCTGCCTGGACCAGGGAACCTGGAGAGGGAGAGGAGAGAGGGGAGAAGATGGGGGTCAGCCAGAGTCCCACAGCACAGCCCTCCCTGGGCAGGGGGACAGGGAATCCCACAGAAGCAAAAGGCAACGGGCTGGCAGACAAAGCCACACTACCAGTTTTGTAGGGACAAAGGAACATGAAAGGGAGGACATTCACAGTCACAGATGTGCAGAGGGGACACACACCTGCCTCAGCCCCACAGCCCTGCTCAGCCATCGGGTAGAAGGGATGAAAATCTCCCTCTGATATTGGAGTCTCTGTCTCTTTTTCTGTTATTCATTGTCAATGGACACCATAGCCACTGCTGCTGCTGTCCCTGCCACCACAGTAATAGACAGCCTCATCCTCGGCTTGGACCCCAGTGATGGTTAACGTGGCCGTGGAGCCGGACCGGGTTCCAGAGAATCGCGAAGGGATGCCTGAGGGTCTGCTGGTACTACCGTAGATGACAGTGACAGGGGCAGTGCCAGGGACCTTCTGCTGGCAGCCATAAGCCCTGCTGCTGCTGCTAAGCCCCGAGCAGGTGATCTGGACGGTTTCTCTCAGGTTCGCTGACACCGAGGGCGGCTGAGTCAGCGCTGCCTGGACCAGGGAACCTGGAGAGGGAGAGGAGAGAGGGGAGAAGATGGGGGTCAGCCAGAGCCCCATGAGCACAGCCCTCCCTGGGCAGGGAGACGGGGAAGGTCACAGAAGCAAAAGGCAGTGGGGCGGCAGACAAGGCCACACTGTGAATTTTGTAGGGACAAGGACAATGGTCACCAGACACAGAGTCACCTCCAGTGCTCTCAGACATGAAAGGGAGGACACTGATGGTCATGGCCATGCAGAGGGGACAGGAACCTGACTCAGCCGTCAGGGAGAAGGGATGAAAACATTCCTCTGATGCTGGAGTCTCTGTCTCTTTTTCTGTTACTCATTGTCACTGGACACCATAGCCACTGCTGCTGCTGTCCCTGCCACCACAGTAGTAGACAGCCTCATCCTCGGCTTGGACCCCAGTGATGGTTAATGTGGCCGTGGTGCCAGATGCAGATCCAGAGAATCGCGAAGGGATGTCTGAGGGTCTCTTGGTGCTATCATAGATGACAGTGACAGGGGCAGTGCCAGGGACCTTCTGCTGGTACCAGCCAACATAGCTGCTGCTAACCCCCGAGCAGGTGATCTGGACGGTTTCTCCCAGGTTCGCCGACACCGAGGGCGGCTGAGTCAGCGCTGCCTGGACCAGGGAACCTGGAGAGGGAGAGGAGAGAGGGGAGAAGATGGGGGTCAGCCAGAGCCCCAGGAGCACAGCCCTCCCTGGGCAGGGGGATGGGACCCCTGTGCTCAAAGTTCCTAAGGGCACAGAGGGACAACAGTGCCACACACAGTGCTGAAGACTAGAGACCCATGTCCCTGCAAGGAGAGCTGGCAGCAGCAGGCAAGAGGAACACCACCTTCTGAGTGAAAGGGACCTGGTCACGGGCAGAGAAACCTCTGCGGAGCTGAGCCCAGGCTGGCCCAGGGCATCCTGACAGAGGCAGCTCCAGCAGCAGCAGGACGATGGAGCTGCCAGGAGCAAAAGGCAGCAGGGCTGGGGATGAGGTGATGCCATTCCTACTGTAGGGACAGGGAAAAGCAACCCCCAGGCCCTGAGTGCCTGCAGTGCCCTGGGGCATGGAAGTGGGGACATCCCCAGTCATGATCCTGCCTCAGCTCCACAGCCACACCTCTGCTCGGCCATGAGGGAAAGGGCTGAAAACCTTCCTCTCAGACTCTGGAGTCTGTCTCACTTCCTCACTACTTAGTGCCTTCGGCACCCTGATCAGCACTGCTGCCGTCGCTGCCACCACAGTAATAGACAGCCTTGTCCTCGGCTTGGACCCCAGTGATGGTTAACGTGCCTGTGGTGCCAGACAAGGATCCGGAGAATCACGAAGGGATGTCCGAGGGTCTCTGGTTGTTGTTGTAGATGACAGTGACAGGGGCAGTGCCAGGGACCTTCTGCTGGTACCAGCCAGCATAAGCATAGCTGCTATCAAGCCCCGAGCAGGTGATCCGGACGGTTTCTCCCAGGTTCACCGACACCGAGGGCGGCTGAGTCACTGCTGCCTGGACCAGGGAACCTGTAGAGGGAGAGGAGAGAGGGGAGAAGATGGGGGTCAGCCAGAGTCCCATGAGCACAGCCTTCCCTTGCAGTGGGACACGGTCAGCACCCCTGTGCCCAAAGGCCCCGGCCGGGTGCAGCAAGTCTGTCCAGGGCACCTGAGCCATGGGCGAGCACCACGAGGAGAAAGTGTATAAGGCCACCCCGGTGGCACCTCCTGATACAGGTCGAGGACAGGGTCAGGGTGCTGGGCTGCCCTTTGCTGTCATGGGACCATGGTGGGGCATTGCCCAGGGCCAGGGGCTTCCCAGGGGGCCGGAGCTGTTGGAGGGTCCTGCACAGGCTGAGCATCAGCCCATTGGGCTGGCACTGGGTAAACACAGCCAGCAGCTGGAGTAGGCCCTGGCAAAGGTTTGGCACAGCTCCCTGGCCCATGGCACATCCCCACCTCTTGGTGCTGGGGCTGCAGTTTTGGCAGGGCTGAATGCCACTCTGGTGATGCCCCAGGGGCTCCTGGCACCACTGGGATGTGAGGACGGCAGGGGAGCACCCGACAGGGCCCTGGGTGCCGCCTAGGGTGTGCAGGGAACCATGGACCCACGGTGCTGGCAGGGACAAGGTTGCTGGCAGTCCTCCCTTCCCCAATGACAGCGGACAGGCATTTCTGTACCAAGAGGGTGGTCAAGCACTGGAACA
>NW_010100770.1:5535-13230 GCF_000699245.1 Pterocles gutturalis | reverse complement strand
TTTCCAACCTTAATGATTCTATGATGGCTCAACTGGATCTGCGCTTGGCTGTGCAGAATGGTCACACCACCTTCAGACAACACGGAGTGTATCATCTGTCACAGCAGGGCTGGATGATCTGTATGAACTTTTTTTGGTCAAACGTCAACAGAAGTACAACCTGCAACCCTGCAAATAAACGTTGATGACTTTATTTTTATAATTGGAACATGTTAGTTGTTTTTGCAAAATGTAGCTTTATATGTCCGGGGTTTTTGTATTTGGGTTTATATTATTACTGGTCATATATTAACCTGTAAGAACTGTTACACGATAAGACCATAGAGAATGAAACGTTATGAGGGATATGTCCCCTGGTCCAGCCAGCAGTGAGGCTGAGAACATATTCCCAATAAGCATGCACACAGACATACATATACAACATACAAGGATGTATGTCTGGCTACACAGATATTACAGAGAGAAAACACAGCACTCGGGAAAACACAGATAGCACCAGCAGTGTCATCCTGTCTCCCTTTTCAACTACTGAGGACGAAAGCCCTTTAGTAAAAAATACATATAAACACATAAATTACATACAGATATATATGAATGTACATACAACATAAAGCCCTCCAGCAACTGGCCTTGCAGAATTTATCCATCAATTGGCCCTGGATCCTGGGCTCCCTGTTACCTTGCAAGCCCACGTGCTCACCGGCACTCGGTGCACTCAGTAGCTGGCCTGTGGATCTTCTCATCTCCAGTTGGCTTGTACACATGTGAAGGAGTCTCTAAGGCAACCTCCCCACCTTACAGTCTCTCCAGTAGTTGGCTTGGACCTCCAGTATCCAAATCTCAGACCAACTGGTCTCCAGTATCTGAAGCAGGCTTATGGCCACTTTGATACCTCCCTCTCAAATTGCTTCTCCTATTGCCAGCAAGTGCAGCTTGGCATTTGCTGGCTATTACACCTCTACATAAGTACCCACAAAACATGTGTGCCCTCCAGCCTCTCTAGTCGCTGCATCCCAGACATGTGGGCCTCTGTGACCTGTGGTCCCCAGTCCAGTTGCTAGCCCTCACTCACTCCAGTTGTTGGGACAACAGATGCACAGGACCCTGTGACCTGTGGTCCATCTAGAGTGTCTAGCACTTAAATTTTCACTTGCTCTGGTCTCTCCAACTGCAGACACCACAGACATGCAGGTCCCTGTCTGACTGAATTTGCTGCTATTTAGGCCTCCATACAAGTACATGCACACAGAAGAACCTCTTAGGAAGACAGGTGAAATAGAGCTTAGTGAGAAGACAGAGCAGACAGTGCTGACCAGGTACAGCCCATTGCCAGACAAGCACACTGATCAGCGTGCTTTTGCAAGCCACTGCCTCCTTATATAAACTTATCCCTTTATTTTCCCACTCTTGTTCGTCCCCAAACCACCTTGATCCTTCCCTTTCTCCACTTGTGGTTCCTCCTCTCAACATCCCATAATCAGTCTTGCATAATCCCGTTACGCTCCTCCCTGCCATCTCATGCCCTTGCAGGGCAGTAACTCCTCTCAGCCTGAAAGTTGTCCTAGAGAACTTCTCCCTTTGGCTCATCTCAACAAACATCATCCCTGGACAGCAAGGTAGGCACCGTTAACACTGTGCTTGGTTCTCTTATGAGGCTGTTGGGGCTCTCTGCCTCCCATTCTCCCTCTGTGCTCCTTTGTGTTGTGTAGAGATGAATCTTTTATCACGTAACCTAGAAAGTATCTGTATAACAGATATCTGAAGTTATCTGAGAAGAATCATCTTTGATACATCTTTTTCTTTTCAATACTTACAGATTTTAAAAATCACTTACTGTGGTTTTGTCAGAAGCGGCTGAGGATATAATATGCTGTAGCAAAGAAAAAATATATCTGACCTTGGAATATTGTACATGGTCATTGATTATCACTATAATCCAATAACAGAAATAACAAGAATAGTTGGGATATGTGGAGTGTAAGAATCTCTAGTTTGAGAGAATATGTGATTAATGGTGAGTCAGCATCAAAGGCAAAGACAAGAAACAAAGGACATAATCAGTTAAAATTCAGACACACAAAGCTTAATGAGCAGTATATTATTAAAACAAAAAGAAAGGAACTCTTAGGTCAGCAACTGATGGGCTGAGGGGCATTGTGGGAATGTGCAATATTTATGTTTAGTGGAGGAGCCAAAGCAGAGAAAGGGAGGAATAGCAATGGACTGGGGAGAACAAATGTGTGAAAATAGAGAGAAGGCAGTGGATAATAGGGTCCAGTCTTGTCTAAGCCAGCTGTTGGTCACTCAGCTAGTCTGGCTGAGCCCTGAGCCTGGTCACCGTGGTCTGTCCTACCTTCTTTTTGGACTCTCTGCTGATTTTCCATGTGACCTTACTCTCTAGGCTGTGCATGCAGATGGATATGTCAACAAGTGTCAAACTGATCAAGCCTGTGAGCAGCAGGAGACCAGAATTTGGAAAGACATGGGGCTGGAGCTAGAGACTGGGTAAGTGAGACTCAAGGTCTGGGCATTGAGCCTGGACAGAGCTACTGTCTGGTCTGGGTTCCAAGGAGCTCACAGGCACACGCATCCCTGCGGAACAACAGAAGGAAGGGGTGTGTCTGTCCACTTGTGAACTATAGCTCTGAGGACCAGGAAAGAGGAATGAGATCAGGCAGCCGGAGTTGTTTGCGTGAGTCCTGCTTATGTAAGAAGACCGCTCTCTGCTCTGTCCGGGTCAGAATTGGTGGCCACTGCGCCTTTGCTCTGTATGTGCTTGCGTCTTTCAGGTTTGTGCTCAGTTCCACCACGGGCTGGACATACAGACTGAGCAGGATAAACCCTTGAGTCTTAAAGATGCTGAGATTCATCTTGCTTTAACAAGAATAATAATTACCCAGGCTTGTTTTACACTGAAGTGACCGTGGCAGTTCTTGGTAAACGTCGGGAGAGGGCAGTTGCGTTGTGCTGTGTGTCTGAAGTGAAGACCCTATTCTTCACCGAAACCGTAAGATGGCACAAGAGGCCAAGGGAGAAATCCTTCAGGACAATCCCTTGCAGCCTGTTCCTAGGGTTTTGTTTCAATACACTGACTCGTGTAACCAGAATCCTCCCAGTGACAGGCGTGTGTTTCTGAGTTACTTCACACAGACACTATTTGGAAGCAATCTATGCAGCCCAGAGGGCCTGTGGACCACTATGTGCAAAAGGTTAATTTGAGACCACGGTAAAGGATAATGTGAGATAATTTTCCATCTGAATAGCTCCAAAACATTCCCCTTATTAATATCGGGAACGTGCGTGCCTAGATATGTACAAGTTTGTGCATAATGTGCATTGTCAAAAACACGATCTGTAGTTAGAGAGTCAGGTGAGGGTTTTAGATTGGAAGGATGTTCCTGAACACGACTAGAGAAGGCCAAGAACAGAACAAATAACAATAGAAAGAACAAAATTCCTTGGGAACTCCTAGGAGAAAAAATGAACGCCCTTCTTTTGGCTTTGTAGTGGTGAAATTTGAAATCTGGGGGAAAAAAATTATTAAAGAAACATTAATGTGGAATATCTATATTTAAATTTACACATTTGACACTACAATAAACGAGTACCAGAGTTCAGTCATCTAAATATGAATTTGTCATCCATGATTCTTCACAGAATGGTTGAGGATGAAACATACCTCAGGAGGTTATCTGGTCCAATCCCCACGCTCAGGCAGGGACACGCAGAGCCTGTTCACCAGGAGCATGACTAAACAGCTTTTGAATATCTCCAAGGAGGGACACTCTGCAAGTTCCAGTGCCCAGTCACCCTCACAGTAAAAAAAAGGCTGTGGTTCAGACAGAACCTCTTGTGTTTCAGTTTGTGCCCATTGCCTCTTGTCCCGGCACTGGGTGCCGCTGAAAAGAGCCTGGCTCTGTCTTCTTTGCACACACCCCCCCTTCAGGTATTCATATAAGTTGAAAAATTATGCCCCAAGCCTTCTCTTCTCCAGGCTGAACAGTCCCAGCTCTCAGCCTTGCCTCTTAGGAGAGATGCTTCTGTCCCTTCATCATCCCTGTGGTCCTTTACTCTCTCCAGTATGTCCATGTCTCTTCTGCTGTTTTTCTAAAGCCAATGACTCTAGAATAGGCAATTCCAGAAATTAATTCATCCCACTGACCTAAAATGTCTCTTTCACAGGCATTTACAAATCGTCTGGAATGTCGACAGTTACCACTAAAAATAGCACCAGCCAAAGACTCTTCTTTTTTAGCTCCTGAGATGGATGGTGGCAGGGGAGGGAAAAAATTGAACTCAGCTCTAAGTAAACCAAAAATGTTTCAGCATTCACTGTAATTTCCCAGTTTGCTTTCTGAAAACAAACAAATGGAAGATTCTGCACCTATGCATTTTTTAAAGGTTTCTGGAAGATGCCTTTCCTATTCATTCAGCCTTTTTCTCAGTTGTCCTGACTTGTACGTGCCAGAAACACCATAATGATAATGATGTAACATCACATTAATGAAGCCAGAGAACTTCTACTTACCGTGGAAGCATTGGAGATGTTTCATTTAAGTCTGTTTGTCTGTAAATGAGAGAGAAATAAAAGACACATAAATACCTCATGGCACAGCAGTTTCAGATTTTCTTTTTCATGCCAGGAGGGATGAGCCCCAGAAGAGATCCTTGTTTCAGCAGTACTCCCCCTTGAACCAATGTCAATGGGTTCAACTCCATCACAAATACTATGATAATGTATTGCTTCACCTCCATACACGATGTCAACTACATTTAAGTAATGTTCCTCAGACATACTTCTTGGGTCAGCTAACTAGAGTTGAATGCAAAATAATTTTAAAGAATAGTGTGTATGACCACGAATGTATTTAGAGTAACATACTGTGTGTGTATTATAAGAGAGCTGATGAAGAGGGAAAACCTGAGTCAAAAAAGCAGTGGGGATCAGAAATACATACTTCATAAAGCAATAAAAGAAACTTATAGTATACAGCTCAGTCAAATGAAACAAAGCATTTTTTTTTGTTTAAAAATATGGAAGTGTTTCGTTCTGGTAAACTACTAGATTAAACTCTTTCTTGCTTCCGTATTTAGAACTTGCAACTTCTCAGGGAGTTTGTGGGTAACACCAAACTGGAGGGAGTGGGTAACATGCCAAAGGGTGGGACTGATATTCAGAGGACCTGGATTGGCCGGAGAAGTGGGCTGGCAGGAACCACATGAAGTTCAGCAAAGGCTGAACAACCTGGTCCAGAGTAACCCTATCCAACAGGGCAGGCTGGTGGCTCACCGGCTAAAACGGGGTCCTGGTGGACAAGTTAAACAGGAGTCAGCAGTGTGTAGTTACAGCAAAGAAGAGCAACAGCATCATGGGCTACATTGGTGAGAATGGAGCCACCAGTAAACAGCAGGGATTCTTCCCCTCTCTTGGACACTTGGGAGATACACCTGCAGTACAGTGTCCCATCTGGGGCTCCTCAGGACAAGAAAGAGATTGACATACAGTTGGGAGTCCAACTGAGACCACCAAGCTGGTGAGGGCTGGAGCACATGGAACAGGAAGAGCAGTGGGCATAAGGGGGCTGTTCTGCTTTAAGCCAGAAAGGCTCAGGGGAGACCTTGTTGCTGCCTAGAACCGCCTGATGTGAGCAGGAGACAAAGAAGATGCAGCAAAGCTCTTCCCAGATGTGCACAGCAGTAGGATGAGAAGGAACAGACATAAGCTGGAACTTGGGAAATTATGTATGAGGAATTTTAGATATTTTTTGAAGTGTTGAGAATGGTCATACTGGAATGGATTGCCCAGAGAGAACAATAAACCAAACCTGTTTTTCTGATGATGCCACACGGGCCAGATCTGATTCCACTGTCAGCAGAACCACTGTGGGAGAGTGGTACCTCCCACGCCTAGGAGGGGAATGAACACCCATCACCGATAGACTAAGCGTTCTGGTATTACTGTGCCGCCTCTTGTTTCAGGTCTAACAGCACCAGCAACTACCCGCCACTTCCTTGCATATATCTGCTGTGTTCTTATCCCTTTTTGCTTAATCAAGTGTGCCTAGAGTGAACGGCATATAGCCCAGGTCTCACTGAGTATGACATAGTTCCCACGTTAGCAAGACATAATTTTGACTTTTGAGATTAGTCAGGTTCAAAATTCATTAAAAAAACTGAGATCTGTGCCAGAGATCATGAGTGTTATCTGCTGTTTCACACGAAGAGTGTCAGTTGCATTCCCTCCTTGTGGACGTATGTTGCTCTCTTCTGGCAAGAATATGTGTAGATATTCTGAATATCTTTAGAGATGTCCTGAAGAAGTGGAGAGATAATCCTAATGTGGCCTGCGCTACATTTTCTAGAGGAAGGAGCTAATGCAGTGAACTGTCCCCTATCCTGAACCCATATTTTTGCCTCCCATTAAAGGACAGCCCAGGATTCAACATATTCTTAAGATGGACAATCAGAAAGAATCATTAAGAATAAAACTCAGGAATTAAATCATGTGGCAGTCTAGCTGTTCTTATAGGACAGAAGACCCGGCTTTGGCACTAGGTGTTATTCGGTATGGATAAAGGAATAGGACTGATGTTTAGCACGATGTCCATACATACCCATAGGTCAGAGCTGTGGGAGAGCAGATGCAAGAGCTGACATAAGCTCTGATTCATGTTGGTCACACTAAAACCAAAACAAAACACAGAAAGAACTTCAGGTTAATGAAAAAATATCAGGGACATAAGGCAGGTCCCACTTTCTTATGCAGTGGTGTACATCCCAGGTTTCACTTCTCAAGGCAATGGTTTGGAATTAAGGTCTTTGAAGACACACATCTGACCAAATAAAGGCAGTTTTTTCCCTATAATTGGCTACAACTCAAACCTATTTTAATTGTGTAATTTCTGTAACTCAAGTTACTCCTGACACATGCGTGTGTACTCAGGCGTGTGCACACACACACACACACACATGCGCTGTTTAAATAATTCAAAATGCAGCTGTACTTATTTAAAACTATTTACTTCTGGCTTACAGGAAAATAAAATAACCTAGTGGTCCTGTCTTTGTGTTTACATTATCCTGTAAGAGCAAACCAAAATCTAGGAGTATAATTAGTTGTCCAGAATGTTATTTGGGTAAGAACATGACACAGAATAACCATGACTAGATCCCTGACTAGCTATGGGATTAACAGACTTTGGCAGGGCCCACGTCTTTCTAACGATTACAGAGGAAGCCTAGATGAGTTCTTTAGCAATACGTATCTACCCTTTAGATGTCTACACCAGGTGAGATTAAGCTGCCTTTTCATGACATGATTTTGGGGGAGATGGATCCATTTATTTGTATTTCCCTCTTTAGAGTACTCAGATATCTGGAAACCTAGTCTGTTCACTTATCTCAAGGCATTCATAGCAGAGATGCCTGCATCTTAGCTGGTCACTGCAGGATGGCTTATCCCACATGGAAATAAGCACTTCTAGGGCATGGCTCCTCTGCTTAAGAACTAGTCTTTTGGAGGAGTCTTAGTCTGGTGGCCTAGAGTGAAACACACAAGCCAGGTCTCGCAGGGCAGGCAGAATGAACCTCAGTCCCTTACAGCAATATATCCTCTTCAGGGGAGGCTGTGGGTTCCTGGTCACTGGGTGGGGACAAAGGGTGATGGTAGCTTGGACAGAATAAGAAAGCAATGAG
>NW_010100770.1:0-5521 GCF_000699245.1 Pterocles gutturalis | reverse complement strand
CAAACCCCCCCCCCCCCCCCAGCCTTTTGATGACTGCAACTGTAAAACAAAGCTAACAGAGCACAGATTTGTGGCGCCAAGCTGGTGATGAGGATACACAAAGCTCAGTTGTTTCAAGAGAGCTGTCTAACCTGATGTTACCTGCAGGTCTGTTTGAAGATCTGAGGCTTATTTAATTTGCATTTTATGAGGTCAAAGACCACTCATGTCAATGGAAATTTATCTGCTTTAGAGCAGAGCTTGTTCTCAACTGCTGCTAGAGACTAGACGAGAAACTGACTGACTGTGTAGTCCCCTTTTGGAGTGAGGTGTCTACACCATCACTTTGGCTCTGATCTGTCCACTGTATGGGATCTCCTCTGATGTGTGCCAAATTATATCGTTGACAAAAATGTGAGCGCTTGTGATGGATGCTCTGCTTCAGAGTATATGGATGAAAAGCTTGTCCTAGCTCCTCCATTTGGAACAGTCCTCCCCAATGTTATTCCAGCAAACTCTGCATTCCCAAACATTGCCACTTGATCTCCTGCCTCCAGGGCACTGAACACATACTAGGAAAGCATCACTGTAGTAGGCTACTACACACAAGCCAAGGGAGACCCAGGCCAACCATTATGCAGGATAAATATAGCTAAATCCACTCCATAGAGTACTAGCTCTATGCCAGGACCCTTCTGTTGTTCTAGAGATGTCATTGTGGTATGTAAACATGAAAAGACACACTTGGGCTCACAGGGGTATACAGAGCCCAATTAATCAGATTTTTAGAATTTCACAGAAGAGATAAAAAGTGCCCACACATTCTTATTTTTCTCTTTTGTACATAAAAGGAGACGAGGAATTTAGATTTTTGCAAATGCTTACGTCGTACCTGCGTAAGTATAGCTAGGAGAAACATCACTCAAGTGAGGCAACAGAAATATATGCTAGTTGAGAATCGTAATCAAAGTTTGAACACCCACCAGACCATGCTGTCACTAGAATAGCCAGTCCATGTAGTTTTGTGATCCCCGTGATGTTGGTGTTGAAAAAAAAGATTGTAAACCTTAGACAGACTGTAAAGGGAAAAAACACACAGAAAATACTGTAGTTAATAAATATTGAATAAGCCACCTCATTTGGACATCAGGTCTGGATTGAATAAAGAGAAAAATTATTCTTTCTAGAGGCAACATTTCACATCTAGGCATTTACAATAGATAGTAGGTACTTACAATAGATACTAGGTACTTACAATAGGTACTAGGTATTTACAATAGATATTCCACAGCCCAAGCTCTCATTTTAAAATGATATTCCAGTGTACCATTTGATTAATGTCCAAACAAATATTTCTCAGTTCAGATTTTCTCTGGATCAGGTTTTCTTCTTTTCCTGGCCAGTCCCCACTCTGCTCTTTATCTCCTCTGTTCCAAACTCTCATCTATCCATTATTCCTGTCTAGCTCTCCTTTTTGACCTGGATTCCCTGGGTTTTCTACTGTGTCTCTTACCTGTGCAGTACTTTGTCTTTCTAAGTCGAAGGTCACAATCCCTTTCTCTAGGTCAGCTTCTCTTCCCCAACCATGCTGTGACTGTTCACAGCTGTGGTTCGGTCAAATCTCAGCCGCTCTTGAGCATCCCTTCCACTGGTAACCCCTTCTGTTAGCCACTCTTCCCTAGTCCCAACCCACTACCCCCCAGCCACAGTACTCACCTATGGTGCTTTCAGTCCATCCACTTCAGCAGCTCCTGTTCTCCTCCTCTTCTGCTTCATGTCTCCTCACATACCTGCTTAACCGGTATCAGCACAGCAAATCCTTTCTGTACATCAGACATGTGTCAGCAGCTGGGCTCGGGTCCAAAGGATGGGCCTCCACCTCGTTCTTTATCTTATGTGGGAGTGCTGCCTCCTGAGTAATGGGGAAACAACAATAAACTTGCAAAAACCAGTTATCCCCTACCACTGCAACACTGAGATTTATGATGAGCAAGAAGGTGACCACCTATACTTCTGCTATGGAGAATTTTTCTCTTAGAATGTGGGCAATTTTGTTAAGCGTTATTCGTCCTAGCTGCAAATATCTGTAATGCAGACATTTCCAACTGCACTGAGCTTAAGACACTTTCTGTAGTCACAGGAGACAAATAAACATTTTCAGGACATAATTACTTTAGTCTTAAGCGAGACCTTTAGAGTCAGTTGCCTAGATTCACCAGAGCGAATGCTTGCCTAAAACAGTAAGCCCATTGTCCGAGTCTTTCTCTTCATTTACTGGAGGAGAAGACAGTTGCCTACAAAGGATGGATCAAGTCCTACACAAGATGAATCTGTTCTGTTGGTGTCAGCCTGTTCAATTCCAGTGATTCTATAGAGAGCATGCAGCTGACATGAATAGCATTACAGTAGTTGGATGGTGTTTTTTGCATGAATCACAAATAATTCAGGGAAGGTTGGGTTGAGAAAGATAACTGTGAGTTACCTGCTGCTTTTCAGTATTTGCGGGTAGGCTCATACTAGTATCTGGAGTCAGTCAGTAACTTCAAGCAAAGTTCCTTACGTGTAACTTCACATGATGAGCTATTCCACCAGACCACAATATGTTTACCATCAATGGAGATCATTAGACAGTTCTAGGGAGTCTTCATGTGACCTATTTCCATTCATCTATCTGAAAATTATGTGGCTGAGATCCCCACCCTTAACCATCAGAAGAATCAGGCTGTGAGGTGAGGTATAGATTTCTATGCCCTACGTGCCTAAAATGAAATGAGATTAAGCTTACCCCCTAATTTAAATTGCTAGGAGACAGAAAGTGTAAGAGACATAATGAAAGATGCAGGCTGAAGAAATGGTGGGGGAATGGTAATAAAAAAATAAGGCATAACAGTGAAGTTAAGTGGTCACACATGCAAAATGACCAATGTCTTGCAGAGTTCTCTTGCACCCATATTGTTACTATTTATATCCCTGGAGGAGCATTAATTGAACAGATGAGGGGGAAGCAGGAAGAGGGGATGAGAATTCACAGGTCACAATTAGACTTACAAATACGCACCTTTTCTGAATTTCATCCTCCTGCTTTGGTCTCCAGGCATCCAGAAGAATTGTGTCCAAAACTGATTATTTATGACTGTAATTCTGTTTGGTACAACTCTAAATGTCTATCCATCATGCCAGCTATGGGGATGTATGCCATCAGTGCATCAATAAACACAAGGAACACAAAGTCTGTCTACAAGTGTGCTGTTAACACCCCAGCCTGAGTGATCCACAGTCCCCCAGACCAAGTGATAGAAAGTTACGTGGCTCTGGACTGGGCGGGATAAACCAATGTAAAGTTGATTGCTACGTACACATCACATCAGAGCATTTCACCCCCTTCACCCTGGGCTCTGTCTGGTATCCTTGTTGCTCTTTGAGGTTTCTATACGGAGTAACTACCAGTTGTGTTACAGTTCAGAAGTGTTTTTTCACTTGCACAAAACAGAGTGCATGAGTTCTGTGTTCTGTAGCTCCGCATGAAGCATACAGGACAACCCGAGGTTTCCTTGGAGTAAGTCAGATATCGAAGTTATTTGCCAATGTAGATACAGGGTTGCCTGAAAACTTAACTGTGGTCTCAAGGGTGCTCCACTGTCCCTTTACTGCTTTTGTTTGCCCATACTTTGAAATAAAAGTTGAACTAGACTGAGAATTCTGGTCCCCAGAGGAAAACTGGATGGAACTCTGTCCCATTTAGAAAATTTGTTTGTGGCAACTTTGAACTTCAGTTCCTACTCAGGCCCAAACTTTCTGATCCTCTGCCTGGCTTACACTTATTTGCATTCTGCTTCTCATGAGAATCAGATTTCCAGAGATGAAGACTTAACTTCTCAAACAGGTTGGTTTTCCAGCAGCAGTAAACTGAAGTGAATGTGTAGATACCCACAGGTTTCTGGGATACATCTGCTTTTCTTTAGCCATTGAAGAAGGGAACAGGTGGTCAGTGCCTTGGGTATCCATGACATCTACATGGGTCTGGCAGATACAATTCAGAAAATACAGAGCATCATCTGAATGATAAGAACACCCAATAGTGTCTGAAAAGACACATATTTTGGAAAATGAATTCCAAACAATGTGGCCACATTTGAATGAGCTAAAGCACTGTCCAGACTCTTTTCTATTGATCCTCCACCCACTAACTGTAATGGGAGCTCAGCTATGTAGTTTACACAGGGACACTTGCAGTACTGTCACCTGTATTTAGGTGTCTTAGTCTTTGAGCTGAATGTCACTTTGAGTTTGTAGGCACATGGTGGGAGCTGGATTTTCCCTCTGAATGTTGTCTTTCATACCAACAAAATTATTGATACTTAAGGCTTGGGCACCACTTTCTCTGTGGAACCTCAAGTCATTTTCAAGGCCCGTATAATCACTGTTTTATATATGGAGAAAGTAAGACCATGATAAATGAAGAGATTTATTTGTCACAGCTACCCATCAAGTGATTACGAGCCAATAGCAGCATAGAAATGCCCTGAGTTCCAGTCCAGTGCCTTATCACATAGACAGCATTGACTCTGGGTAAAGAAAAACAGGTATCAATAGTTCTATAATTTAGTGCATTAAAAAAAAAAAAAAAAAAAAAACAAACGGGGAAAGAAAAAAACCCCACATGATCAAACTCTTCCATGAGGTTTAGAAAAACTAGATGAAATTATTCCCTCTGATTTTGTTCTTAGTTCTCTGGCTTGGAAGGATAATACTGGGTGATATTTTTCATTTTTGGAAATCTTTCCCTCAATGGAAGCTGTAGAATGTCTGTAGGAACCATATGTGCTCACAGCATTTTAAAATTCAGCCTGCTTTCAACCATTCAGAGAAAAACAAAGGGGTAAGGTTCTAGCTAAATGAGAGAAACAGAAACATAGATACGGACCACTTGTTCAGATAAAGCACATTTAATTTCTTTTTCTCTAGCTTTGTTAAAGGTCTTTATTGTTGTCTCATCTCATCTACTCTGAGAATACCAATATAAGTTGGGAGAGTCTTGAGTAGTTTCTAAGAGAAACATAGTGTTAGAGAGAAGAAGGAAAGTTGTTTGAGAAGGAAAACAGAGGCAGATATAATAGATCAAAAGATTAGAAAAATGGAACTTTCTTATTGCACTTTATGTGTGTTTTAAAATCCTATGATATCTGTTGAGAGATGAGGGTGACAATAGAAGCAGCAATAATATATTTCAATGTGTTTTGACATTAATTTGACATTTTTATTGTTTCTCCCCTTAAATTTAAGCAGTATTCTAGTGTGAGGTAAATACAACCTTTCCCTCACCCCTTCTCTGTATTGTGTGCAATAGCAGTTCTTCTGAAGATAGTGAAGATATTTATGCAGTAAAATTGTCACTTATATTCCCCTTTCAGTGGACTAGAATATAAAAAAATTCAGCCTAATTTTTACCCTGAGAAACTTCATATGATACTAGTGATACTCAAAATTAAACATGAGAGTTACCTTTAAGTGTCAGAGAACTATAGAATCACAGAATGGTTTG
>NW_010100769.1:0-77867 GCF_000699245.1 Pterocles gutturalis | reverse complement strand
ACTACCCGATCATCCAGATCACCCTTCCTTGGTTTAGGAACACCTTTGCTCAGGTGTACCTGTATGAAGCAGGCACGTGGCCAGTGTGAACACCAAGGACCAGGACTGCCAGGTCCACTACAGCATCTCCCTTTGCTGCTGGGCAGACACAGACTTGGATTTCCTTCTTTTCTTAGAAACAGTTTTTTGTCCGATAGCACATTTGCAAAGGGCACTGTAGTTTGCCCATCCATGAACAGGTGAAATGAAGAGAAAAAAAGAGGGAAAATGAGAGGAGAGGCTGGTATCTTTTTTTGTGATTGTGATACTGAAGGCTTGGGTGATCCTTAGAATTACTGAACCATTCATGCGATTAGCGGTGACTGTTTTTTGTGGCTTCTTGGTGATTCATTTGTGCTATCTAGGGGAAGGCATTTACTGATGCTAAAACTGTTTTTAGTGAATCTCTGAGAAATAAGTTATAACGCTAAGTAGGCACACAAGCCTACAGAGAGCTCAGACTTCCTGAAGGATTTCTCAGGGCTGACGTGAGGAACCATCACAACCTTTCATCAGCACAGTTATGCAGGGGAGCGTAACCTTTGCACGAGCTCGCTGAGAGCACAGGTTGGCTCCAGAGAGGTCTGTGTGGGGTATTTGTGGGAGCCTGGTCTCACAGGGAAGTCCTCCTGACCCAAGCTTTGGCTGACTTGTGTGCTGACTGGTTTTTCACATCTGTGTTGGTTGGTATTTGGTGGTGTCCATGCTTTGCATTCTTAGTTGCAGTTTTAGTGACTAATGAAATCACTGATGCTTTGTACCTTCCACGGGAAGCTGTTTTTAGTAGTGCAGTTCTGGTGTGTGTTTGCTGTGCTACCAGCAAGGGGTCAGCTGAACAGAGACCATGCGTGGAGACCACGATACGTGCAGGAATGAGACTGTTCACTCCGTGCAAGTGTCCTGGGGTCGTGACCAGAAGTACACGGCTCCTCTTCATGTTGCCTTAGCACCTCTGCGTTGAACTTCTCGGTGTTGTGAGGCAGGAAAGCGGTGCTGTTCTCTTGAGGAAGAATTGGGGAACGGGACTCAGCCCCAGATGTAAAAGCAGATTTAAGTAGTTGGGATTGAGATGCCGAGATCCCCAAAGGTCTCTCCTGCAGCAAGGAAGAGGTGGGAGTTGAGGAGCTGTAGGCAAGTGTGCAGGCTGGGAGCTATCAGAGGGGTTGGAGCTGTGGGTAGGCAGGGCAGGATCTGTCCCACTGTCCCCTGCTAGGGAGCAGGGCAGCCTGGGGGGACAATGCAGTCAGGGGTATCCCCCAAATCGGAGCACCAGGCACCTCTGTGGGGACAGGAATGAGCTGAGGTCAGGCCAGGATGTCAGCCCGTGTATCAGGATCAGGATCAGGATCAGACCTGTTTGAGCCTGAGCCCCAGCAGCCAGACCTCCAGGAGAGGGAAGGATGCTCTCATGGCCCTCCCAGTGTCCTACTCACTTTACTACTTCTCATGTGTCCTTAATGCCTCTGCAGACATCTCCCGGGAGGTTTTTTTTCTGCAAAGAATTTGCAAAGCACAAAGGAAACGAGGAAAATCTCAGTGTTTGTTTTGCTGAGGAAATGATGGGTAACCTCTAATCAGTTGGAGGAAAGATATTTGTCATGCCAAGGCAGAGGAGGAGAATGGTGTATTTCCACAGGGAATCTGGGTAGTGCTTGTTGGTATTGTTCATGCTGCAGAGTAGGTACTGCCTGGCAGAAATGCTTCAGGAATTAACAGAGAACAAAATGGAGACTAGCAGAGCAAGTGCTCTCAGCAAACTCTGTTCAATGTACATTTTTCTTCATTATTTTCTCGCTGAAGTGTGGTGATGTCTGATGGAGCATTATGGATGTGAAGAAGGAAGGAAGTGTTCGCAAAGCCTGAAAGCAACAAGCTACTGCTCTGGCTAATGAGGCCAAAAGGAAATTCTGGCTGTAGTGGCAATGAAGTACAACGAGAAAGAATTGGGCTTAAGCTTGGGTGAGGGATTGGATCTTGAAGAAAGACCCTTACTGGGTCAAACATACAAAACCTTTCACTTTACAGCTTCTCTCTGTCCTCTTACCTAGAAAAGGAACATTCACATGGGCACACAACTCATACCCACCCACTGCACGGATGGTGAGCACATCCAGCTGTGGTGAAGGTGACTGCTATAATTTGTTGTGGTTTTGATTCAAGGATCTTTCTAGTCTTCAGAAGACAAAGAATGGTAAATGGTAAATGAAGGCTGAAATGCTCTGCCCCTGTGGCAGTAGTTTCTTCATTGCATTTTGGGCAGATACAGTCAAATTTTCTTTTGAGTATCCCAGACTTCACTGTTGGAGAATGATTCCCTGGGACAGGACCTGCACCATAGCATACCCGACTTTTGGCTCCCCAGCACCAGAATGAGGATTCCATCTGCTGCTCTGCTGCAGACTGAAGCATAGCACAGATCATTTGGTGTGAGCTCCGAAACAGCACAGTCTGGGGGCACTCAGCATAGGCTGCAAAAGTGCCTGGAGAAGTGTACAGCTTGAAAACTGTCCCAGTTCTCCAGCATCTCAGAAATCACATCAGTCCCTGGGGTGTTGACTCTCTGTCTGGTTTAAAACAAGATGGATCAGAGATGCACCTGTGCTTGGTGGGCTGTAGGGTTGCGGTGACTGGTCAGGAGCAGGCTGTGGGTGCAGTAAGATGAAATATGTTGAGCACTCTGATGGTTTTTCTTACCAAAAAAAGAGAGGGAGACACAGCTGTGTGCCTATTATCACATACTGATGAGCGGAGCATTTCACGCTGGCTGTTTGTGGACAAGAGGTAAACAAGCATCCTATCACCATTGGCCATATCAGGTACAACACAGGAATAAATAAATAGTTTGGATCTGGCACTGCTGGGTTGCCAGGTCTCCCTGTTGGCCCTTGCTGTGGCACTGTGGGCAGAGGGCTGTGCTGCCAGCCTGGCTTTTTTCCAGATAACCAAATTCTGCTTGCAAAGACTCACTCATAAGCTGGACAAAATCTTACTGGAGTTTAGTGTGCGTGGGCAACCTGAGCCTCCTCCCCGCAGCTCTGGTGCTTGGTGATTTTGGAATTCCACACCAGAATGTGGCTACGGAGGTAAACGCCAGCTGGGTGTCATGTGAAAGGGAAGGAGCTTAGTGCGACTTGACAGCCCCTGGACACAACTGGCAGTCTTGAATTTCGTATTCCTTTAGAACCAGGAGATCAAAGAGCCGTGATCTGGAAACAGCCAGCAACCTGTCACGGTGCATTAGGAGCGAACAACAACCCTGTGTCCAGGTGAAAACGGCTTTTGTGTGATTGGGTATGTGGTTTTAGGATGGGAATCCCCAAATGCCCAAGGATTAGGCACACAATACACAAGTCCTTTGTGAGCTTGACTAAGGGCTGTGCTGCCTGGTGGAATTTGCCACCCTGGGATACATTCCCCAAAACAGAGAATGAGGAGAGAGGCACTGGTGGGGAGCTGTCTGGTGGAGCTGCAAGGACAGGGCTGGCCTGAGACCACTATGAGAAGAGGAGGAAGAGGCACACAGCCACCAGTAAGTCCCCAGTACCACAGCAGCCATGCTGATCCTGTCCTCACCTGGGCTTTTGCTTCCCTGCAGGCAGACTGGGCTGCAGGTAAAGATGAATATACAACTGTTGCACCCATCTATGCAGGGATTTCTCTCCTAAAGTCTCTCCATGCATTTGTGCAGTCTCTTCTTGAACCCATATACACTCTTAGTGTTCACATCCATGGAATTTTAAGTGGTGACAGTGTGCTGAAGTCTTTTAGTGGGACTAACCTCGAATGCCGGACTTTACAAGAGATTTCTGGGCTTAAGTTACCTCTGACAGGATGCTCAAAAGTGCTTAGTGCAAAGTCTGAGCTCTGCTTTTATTAGATCTGCAGGTGCTGATATGGCCATTTAACAGGAGTAAAAATAACTTAAGCAAAATATATCCTTTTATTAAGCCATCACTATATCTTAGGTAAAGTGTCCTTTTTCTATAATTAGATGTCACTTTGCCCTAGGAACAGCCTGGCATTTTATTAACATTGTCTTTTTACTAGCACCTACCACCTATTCTGCAGTGCTAAACTGGGAAAAACTCTTAACCTTAAGTTTGTATGTCCTATCTCAGGTCTTTTGCTTTCAAGTGCTTGTAAGAGCATTGCATTTGGTATAAGGTCCAGTTATGCCCTTTTTTTTTTTTTTAATGGACACTTTTTGGTTTTTTTGGTTTTGTTTTTACTTTTTCCTCTCCTGTTGACTTGCACTGCTACAGAAAATAACAGCTGAATTACATTTGGCTTCTTCTGCTTCCTTTCTCTTTGAGATGAGGTTACAACGACCTCATCTACCTAAATCAATAATCTGCACCCAAATCTAATAAAGATCTAGCAGGGCCTGTAAAATAGCATGCAGCCAGATGGAAAGGGAGGTTCTAATGTCATATCCACTCATTAGCTATTTATCAACCATTAATGATGAGAATAGGAGTGGTGTGCGGGGAAAAGGATGCAAAAGCAAGGCAGCGGAGAACCTTCCTGAATATGAGGAGGAGACAAAGACTATAAAACACATGTACACAGGTTACAATGGGACACTGGCTGGGGAGATGGAGGTACCTAAAAACTGGAATTTCCATGGATGTTTACTTGCAGAATCCTAGATTTTTATACACGAAAACTGGGTGTCAAGATACTGTAGGAGAGAACATATTCAAGAGTTGAAATAAATACATCTGGCTTCCCATCAGCTGGCCCTGCATCTTTTTACAGATGTGAAAGCACTAAACCAAAAAGCAGTATTTCCTGAAACTGAACATTATGTCCCCCCCCCACCCCCGCTTTTTTTTTTTTTTTCTCAGTAAAAGAGAAATTCCCTGTGCAATCATGGACCTGTCTCTTGATCTGTGTCAGAGTTAGGAAAAACCTGCAATTTCCCAGTTCTGTGCTTTAATACCAAGACTTTTATTTCAGCTGAAGGAACTGAACACATGAACTTCCCATCAAAGTGTTTTTTTCAACCAAATTGCTGGAGCACAGAATTAGGCAGGCAGCTAGTGCGAGTAGAGAAATATAATTTTTCATCACTGTTTATTGAACAGAAACTGTCTTTGTGTCAAAATGTGTCTTTTCAATACTGTCAACAACATGTTATTTTGTATTTGAAAACTGAAGTCACTTTTTTTTTTTTTTTCTTTTAGCTTTAAATGAGAACAGCGTTTTCGTGGTTAAACATTTGTATACAGGTTTGAAGGTTTCACGCTTTTTGGGGGGGTGGGGTGTTAATATTTGTTGGAGTTGGGAAATATTTTTGAAAAGCTGGAGGAGTAGAACAAAAAGGAATTCAGCATCTCTGGAGTTTGTGGTATGCATAAATACAATAATGTTCCATGAAACAATATTTCAGATTCCAGCAATGCAGAACATAGTAGCAATTCCAAAGAAAACAGGAAATATAAGTAATTAGTCAGACAAGACGAAGAATCCCAAACATTACTAGGATACCAAACGCCTTACAAAACAGTAGCGGAAAACCTGTCCTTAAATCTTCTTTGAATATTCTTTGAATCTTGCTCTGCAGGTGGAAAGTCAAAATCAGTTGCGCTAAATTTGTATTCCCTTTAACGAATGCTGACCTCAAATTTATCTATTGAATAGTTGCAATCAATTTTTTCCCCTTCTGCAGAAGGAACTATTCTGCGCTCTGTATATCTCATCTGAAGGGAGCACAGCTACAGCCAGGGGCTCCTTCCCAAGGTGGGTGTGGGAGGTCAAGTCCTCCTCCCTCTTTAACAGCATCTCCTGCATCTCGAGCTCTGCAGCGGAGGGGAAGGGTGTCAGCAGTGCTCTTTGCTCCTTGCTATGGATGGAGGCAGCTGTGCAGCATTTTCAAGAGGGACTGAGGAATACACTGAATCCTTTGCCAGTTTACTCTTACTGTTTATAATCTGAGCTGTATTTTCTATTTGAAGTTGTCTGGTTTAGCTTCCAGCCATGGGTTCTTGTTAAGCCTTTCTCTGCTAGATTAGAGAGCCCTTTACAACTGGTATTTTCTCTCCATGGAGGTGCTTAATACCCTGTAATCAAGTCACCCTTGGTCTTCTCTTTGATAAGCTAAACAAATCCCGCCCATCAAATTTCTCACTGGAAGCAGTTCCTCCTCCCCAGCCTTTAAGGAATTTTGGAGGCAGTTTTCTTCATACTCTCAAATTTTTCAGTTTCCTCTAGGATGGTACAGATCCCAGAGTTGTGCATGGTCTTTCTGCATTAATCCCACCGCGGTTTATGGAGAAACACACCTGCAGCCCCACAGCAGGGCCAGGGGAACACACATGCTGAGCTGTCCATCTACAGCAGCAGAGGTGCTGGAAGAGGCACTCTGTTCCCATGTAGACTTGCAAGGCTGTAGGCATCGCCTGCATTCCTTTTCCCTTGCTGTCTAACTGTAATAAAAGCATTTTTATTAATAAGCCTGGCTTACCAGACAAGTCGTTTAACTGCATGATTTCCTGTGTTTCTCCAGGCAGGAGTAGGGCAGCAAACTGTTCTGCTCAGCCATTAAGTTTCATTTCTGCTTTTTGGATTCATTTTCCTGTTGTTTTTCTTTACATTTGTTTCCCCCAGTGCCAACCCTGTGTTTAGCTTTTCTAGATAAGGGCTGGTGAAGATGACCTGCTCCTTACCACAGTCCTGGGACAGCCATGGGTTGTCCACGGCTATGAGGACCACTTACGCAGGGCTGTGGAAACAGCATCTTTTAAGCAGAGGCTTTGGGAAGGGAGAGATCTCTGTGAGCATGGCTGGATATGGTTTGTCAGAGAAAGGTGTTGGACGTGGAAGGGAGAGCTTGGCAGTCATCCCATAACACATCAACCTTTCCTCTGTATTAGTTAAACTATCCTGAGGTTTTACAACCAGAGGTTCTCCAGGTGGTGCTCGATGAGGAAGGAGCCCACAGTGTGCTCTGCACGTTCTGCTGTTTTGTCCTGGTGAAACGCGTCCTCTTCTTTGACCTAGTGCAACTAGCTCTGCTGGTGGCTGCTCTGTACCTGGCAGGGTTTGCATACCTCACAGAAGTGGTTTTGCATAAAATGTATTCACTTCCTTCTGCAAATATGCTCATGTTTGCATGATAAGTTTTCTTCAATTGTCTTTCTCCATCGGGGCTGCAAAGGTTTGTTGTTGTTGTTTAGTTTTTTTCCCCCGAAGCAGTAAATCAACAGGTTGTGATTAAAGAATTTAAGAAGCTCCTTCATTTGCCAGTCCAAAATTTAATTTACTCAAGCATCTCTAACTAGCTGACGGATGAATCACACATTTTGTGATTCTCCCTTCTCCCTTCTCTCTTCTCCGTTATGAAATGGGACAAAAGACCAGAGACACCATGTCCAAAGACTTCCAATGCTGCTGAATTCATATATCAGCCAAAGAAGTGTGTGGTTGTTCCCCCTCCCTCTTTCAGAGGAACTTCTTTTTCATTACATAGGTCTAGACCTGTATTTTTCCATTCACTAGTGGCTACTGTTGTTCTCCTTTTGTTTCCAAAAAGAAAAAAAAAAAACAAAAAACCAGATGGCTTTAGTGTTGTTTACCCCAGGAAACATTTTGAGCATTCAGTAATAAAACTGGGAGGAAATCCTTCACTTCCTTTATGCCTCCTAGCAAGTAACCACATCAATATGAAGTGAGGATGTTTTTGGGTACTGACCCAGTGTCACTGATCAAAACACAGCCATAAATACTTTCAAGATGCAGGGTTGAATTAGGCTGGTACATGAGGAAAAGCCACTTCTGTTTTGGAAAGGAATTCTTTCCTTCTGCAACCACTTTCTAAATTGCACTGACATTTAGCAATTAACATACAAAAGCTTTTGTATCCGCAGGATCATTTTTCATGTCAATAAACACATTCCTTTTCTTTTCAGTGCAATGTTTAATAATTCTCATTTCCTATAGTGGAAAAGAACTCTTGTCCTTTATTTGTATTACACAAATTACATGGAAGAAACAAAGCCATATCTGATCACAGTTATTAAATTAAGAACATTTGCATAAATTCCTTTTTTCTTTTCCTAATCTCGTTTGCTGTTGGTAAACAGCGTGTTATCTAGGTTTAGCAAAGCATTTGGTTTCTAGCCAGATTTTTGCTTTCCCCCTGTCCTTTTTGAAGTTCACTTGGCAGGCAAGGTCTGCCTCTCCTAAGCTATCTGTCATCACACGAAGTGGATTCCAGCTTCAGACAATAAACGAGTTGCTATTCTAGATCTAGGGGCTGAACTGTCATTAAGTCACTGCATCCTTGCTGTGGGGTTTTAGGACACGTGTCTGTTCCAGCCTGAAGGTCTGCTCTGGGAGCTCTTTTGGGAGCTAAATTGCAGAAAGTTAAGTGGAAGGTTCAGTGGTGATCCCTGTCTCGTGGGTCGTGGGGCAGGGGGTGCGAGGGGATGATGTGCTGTGCAGGACGGCTGCTTGGCACTGCCCAAATGGAAAAAGGACTGTCTTGTTTCCATGAGGCCCCCTCAAGTTTCCAAATCTGAGCAACACTATTGCATTTACGACTGAAGAGACGAGAGCAGAAAAGAATAATTGAAGAATTTTTTTTTTTGATTTTTTTTTTTGCGTGGAAGGTGTTGTATGTGTTGAGAGAAATGGTCCTTCAAGAATGTGGAGACCTGGTCCTAGGTCTTAGAAATACCTGAAATATCAATGAAATTTATGTGCCTGGCAGAGTGAAGCCGTGGTCCATGGCTTGCTTTTAGAATCATAGAATGGTTTGAGTTGGAAGGGACCTTAAAGATCACCTAGTTCCACCCCCCTGCATTGGCAGGGACACCTCCCACTAGCCCAGGTTGCTCAAAGCCTCATCCAACCTGGCCTTGAACCCCTCCAGGGATGGGGCATCCACAGCTTCAGGTGCTATGAGACTTGTGCTATGTCTCTGTACACCACGAGCAGCCTGTGGTGGCACAGCCAATTTCAGCAGTGAATGTTGGTGTCTGATAAACTCATTAGCTGGAACCTGCAGATAGAGCATTGGTGGGAGTCTCCAGTCACCTTTTTTTTTCCTTTCAGGTGGCTTGCTAGGGATGCTGGAGGGGTTGTGGATTTGGGTGGATGACGTAAAAAGGCTGGGGCCATGTCGGGGCTGGTGCTGTGTGCAGGGTTACTTAGAGATTCTGGGAGGTTACTCGTAAGAGGTTTTGGTGGCTCTGTATGAGAAGGTAGGGAGTCCTTTCCCATTCTCAGTGCAGCTTGCTTTGGTACAACCAGATTTCATTCCCCTGCAACCACCTTCTGGTGCTCCCTTCTCTTCTTGGAGAAGTCCTTCCCCTCTCCAGCTCCACCATTGCTTATTCATTCTCAGTATAATTTATTTCTTTACAGGGGAGGGAATTCAACAGGGGTGTCTTCCAGTCTTGGGTGACAGAGGCTTTATAAGGAATGAAAAGCCACTTGGTGCTTTTGAGTGACCTGGATGACCATCTTATAAACAGCAGCGCTTCCTTCTACCACTCCAGGAAGCCTTGTTAGATCCCAGCCTGGAAATATTGTCCTTTAAAAGCTTGTTATTTAGTTGCTTGCTTACCTTTCCTCACTGGAGGTGCAGAAAAATTCACAAAAATGGTGGCAGCCGTAGTGAAGCTGCTCTGCTGAGAGGCCCATTTCCCACGTGAGATGGGCTCACATTGCTTTGACCGTGAGCTTGCTCCCAGGCTTACGTGTCCGGCTGCAGCTCCTGGGTATGACTGCTCTGCAGTGCCTGGTGTTGGGGTGATGGGCTGGGCTGCCTTGCAGCCCCTTACTCAGCAAGGGCTGGGGTCTGTCATGTGTCCCTTCCCTGTCCCATGACGTGGAGCTCTGCCTCATTGCATGGGGGAGAAGAAGGGGGTTACATATGAATGAAATTGGACGGGTTGGGGAGCTGAATCTATTTGGACAACAGCACCTCCAGCCTCGCAGCTGTGGCTTTTGCACTGTGGGTGTCCCATTGTGTCCCCATGGTGTCTGCAGTTTGGGGCTGGACCAGCTGGGCACCATGAGCACGGCTGGTGGACAGCCCTCTTCCCAAGGGCTCAGTTTGCTTAGAGACCAGCCTTGCAGGCTGCCACAGTGCATCCTGACTGCCTGGTGAAGCTGTGACACAAGGAGGGATTGCCACCATGAGGCACTTGAGAAATCCTGGAAAGAAGGGTTTAAGGAGTGTGTGTGAAAGGAGAGGTCCTACATTTGCGAAGCCGAGTCCAAGCACCCTTAAAGGCGACAGGCTGACATCGATTTAAATGGAATCTGGATGGGTCCTTAGTAAATGACATCATTAAAGCCAGTTTTTATCCCCCTTCTAGTCAAACATGAGGCAAAACTGAAGCCTTTGTTTCTTTGCCGTGCTGGTGCCTAACTGTTGGTGGGGTCCTGGAGACAGAGAGCCGGGCACTTAACTTGAAAATGACTTTCCTGCCATAATGTCATTACGTTTTATTGACCAAGCATTTCCACAAGCGGTGAGAGGGGATTATTGGGAAATCAGGGTGAATGTGCATTATGTCACTTCTGAATCATGTCCTGTATGTGTGGAAGACCTGAGCACCGATTAAATGCCCCAGCAGGCAAAGGGGGTCTGTCTGTTGTAGCTGCACTATTGCGTGCACAGGAGCTGAGGGCTGCCGTGATGAAAGATTTTGGCTGGAAACTACAGGGCTGTATTAGAGGAAATGCTTTCAACACATCTAAATCAAGATGTATGGGGTTCTAGTTCTGCTTGTGTTCCATACCCCTGAGCTCTTTCTGGCCAACTGATAGTCATTTGACAAAGCTCTATTGCTTTGCAATTTACTTATTGCGAGGCTGTGACTTAACTGCTCACAGAATAATGGTTTTCCTCATATGTAACTTATAATTTGTTGGATGTGCATTCAGCTCCTGTCACGGATTAAACTTCCAGAGAGGTGTGCCCCTGCTCTCCAGGCACTTACAGCCTTCAAATGACTGTTGAGCACAGCCAGATGCAAAGCGTTAGCACCATTGCTTGCAAAAGCCTTTTCTCTTGCATCCACACTCAGCTAGGAAATGAAATACAGGATCACTGTGACATCAATAAAACATGCTGTCAGCAAGATGTGTAAGTTACCTGGAAGCTGAATTCCATTTACAGGTGTCAGCAGAGTATACTTTATGCATTTTTTTTCCTTCCAAGAATCATGTTCTGCGATTGATTGCATTTGTGTTAAGTGAATCTTGCTTCCATTTCTGGTATTTTTATCAGGCTTATGAAAGTGAAAGATATTAAACTGGGAGGTTTAGGAGAATGCTTTTCAGACAGAAACAATAAGACTGGAAGAAATTTCCTGTTTCTCTTAATAGTCAGCTGGGCTTGGGTCTTTAGGTCCTAATAGTCTGTATTGGAGGCTATTCCGGAGTTTGTTGCTCATAGGAGAGTCTTTTGGTATATATGCCTAAATATACCAAAATATTTCTCATCAAAACCACCTAAATTACTTTTCCATACTTCTGTGATTTTGGTTGTGATTCTTATACACAGAAATTCCTGATACGGTCATGATAAAATATATGTCCTGACCTTCCAAGTGAAATGACCAGTGTGAGGATCTAGGGGAGAGCTCGGGGCCAGAGCAGGGAGCTGCAGAGGAGTAGCCATAAGTAATGCTGGGTTTCTCATTTCAACAACATTTCTCATTCAGTGCCAGAAGTTATTCTCTTGGATGTTTTTACTGCAAAGTAGTAACATATCCTCATCTTCATTTAAAGTTGGTAAAGCAGAGACACATGCCTCCCACTGACTTTTTTGGGGGGAGAAGAGTACAACTGAAAATCAAATCCCTTTTACTCAGATACTTAGAATATGGATTAAATGCCATGCTTTAGGTGGTACAAATAGTACTAAGGGCTAGGCTAGTAAGATGATGGGTTTTGTCCTACAAGTCATCATTGATAAATAGTGTTTGTGTTCCTCCTTCTTCTGCACTTAAACTTCTCCTTCAGGCTGGTAGTGATCTTCTGCCCCTGCCCAACAAAAGCTGTCCCCACGCAGTGTGGCAGTGGAGGGCTCCATGGCTGCATCAGCCCGTGTTTCCTGCCCAGGACTTGTCCATCAGTTTGTTTGAGTGGCCGCTGGACTTGGGCGAGCGTGCTGTTCGTGTCTGGCTTGCAAGGGCACCCGTTGCCAAACAGTTTGTGCAGCCTAATCCGTGTTTGTGGCAGGAAGTCACACATCTCCCCAAGGGACATTTCATCTAATCCACTTCTGGGTTTAAGCAGATTATCAATTTCTTTCAGTGAGTTTCTGTTTTTGGAGGAATAAAAGGAGACTCGTAGAGGAGTTTGCTGCTAAGATCTCTGTGTGTGGATTGGGGATTTATTTATTGGACTTCTAACCATAAACAGTTTAATGTTTTTGAATTACTGGTCAGTCTCATTTAGTTTGCTTGTGACCTTGAGCCATACATTTCCAGGGTCTTGCTAATGGCCCTTTTAAATGACGGCAATGAAATACACCAGGCCCTTTGATAAAGCGACTGTTGCTACACTGCACATTATTTTAATGTTATTCTGCAAAATAACCATTATAATATCGTTATTATTTTTAACTCTGGTTTTATTTTGTCACACCAGCATTACAACAATCTACATCTAATATATTTCCTCATTTGTGCAAAGCACATTTCTCTGCCAGGGGTAATGAAATGACCAAGCAGTGACCCTCATTTTTATGTTTCTCCTACTGTGAAGAGGAATTGAAGATGAAATGTAGAAGCTAATAGCTGTGCAGCCCCAGTGAATCTAGCAAATCTAAAGAGCCCAGCCATGGGATACATTTAAATATTAAAGCAGTTTTTATGTGCTCTAAACAATATTTGATGCAGCTCTCAGTGTGCTTTAATCTGGCTAAATGGTTATTGTGTTATGTGTCCTAGCTCTTTTGTGGCCAGGATACTTTTCCCCACTGCAATTTAGATTGGACATGGATAAACATAAAGGACTATTCTCCAAAATGGATCTTGTACAGGTTAATCCTGCATGGAGCAGGGTGCGTAGAAACCGTTCACATTGATGTTATACTTTCTTCCTGATTTGCATTGTGACAATTGCTTATAGGGTAGGGAAGGTTCTGTTTTTTTGATGGGAAAAAATAAGAACTTGACATAGTTTAATCTTATAAGGGGAGTGGCACCTGGAAAGGTTCTTGGTGTCTTACCTTTGCCTGGCTACAGTGGGAATTGTGTGTTTGCATGTTTGAAATCTCTTTCCGACATCTTTTTTTTTTTTTTTTGTGAGATTCTTCTGTTTCCTGTTGACAGTTTTTTGGGGTGCAGGAGCTCCCACTGTGCCATCGGGCAGTGGTCAGGGCTATTGCGATGGAGTGGTGCCCTTGGTGAGGATGTGGCTTGCCTGCTCCCACCAAGCAGTGTCAGCTCTGAGGCAGGAAAACCTTGACTAGTGGCTTTTTCTTGATTGCTGGCTTGTATAGAAACAAAGGCAAACGGCTTAATTTCCTTTGTGCCTCAGTCCATTTGGCTGGCATATTTGCTTTGGAAAGCAAAATACCTGCTGGAAGTTGGCTGCTTCAGCTGACAGAGCATCTCCAGGTAGAGGCTTTGGATTAGAAGTTGTTTGCATGCATCAGGACTGCGAGTGAATTTCCTGCAGGTCTGTGTCTTTTGTGGGGCAATTCAAGGCTTAAAAAGGCGCAGATGGAATTTTTCCTGGTTTTGCAGTCTTCCTAACTGAGCTCTTCGGTGTCCATTCATGACTGAGCTCAGGTTGTTTTGTTTTCCCAAGGGGCAGTAATAATTTCTTGCCTCCTTTCTAGCTGCCTAATTCACGTTCATGAGATGTGTAGGAATCCCTTTGCCATGGCTCTCTCTCCCAAATGTGGTTGAAATAGGCTAGTGACCTCAAAAGTGAACAGGATATACGTAAAGCCTTAATATTCCTTATTTCTTTAGGAAACTAGGTTAAACGTGGAGAATATACACATTCTGCTTTCTTCCTATTGCTATTCTAATACAAAACCCACTGCCATTTCCCCTCCTCTCCCTCCTACCCCTGAAGAAAAAACCCAACCCCCAGTGCAGCGTGGTTGTAGTAGTAATAAGGGGACAGAGTGTTTAGTAACCTCTGGGAGCGGGGTTTCTGAATTATCTTGAAGTCTTGAAATTACTTTAGCAATCTCCTTTAAATCCCAAGTGGGCAGTGATCCATATTGTAAACCCTTCACACATAATTTGACACAATTAGCAAATTCTGCTTCTGAAACCGTCTTGTGACTTGTGCTGAAACTGTTTCCTCCAGAGGAGCTGTGGGCTGGCTGGGTCTGGGTGGGGGTAAATGAATCAGCCAGGGGGGAAAGATGATATTGTCCAGCTTACCCCAGGCCAGGATGATGTTGATTAAAGGAAGTCTAGTTTATCCACTGTCAAAGGAAATGTCTCCCTGTTTATGTTCCAAAAATAAAGCCGAGCATCGCACGCAGCTCCCGTGCAGGTCTTTTCTGGGCTCAGTTACTTCTGGTCTAACCTGTTTTCCTTAAACAAAGTGATTTCCCGATTCCTGTAACTGACCTTCCTATTGCCAAGTCGAATGATCTTTGTCAGTATGACTCTTTTATGATCTTGCTAATGAACTTTCCTTTTTATGCTTCTTGTCTGATTAGTAATGCCAGAGATTTAACCAAGCAGAGATAATTCATTAGTCTGAGCCATAGCTCTGAGGACATGGTGTCAGACCTTCCCTTCCTGCTCCATGCACTCCATTAGTTTCTCTCAGATCCCCTACTTTTTTTTTTTCCTGAGGCAAAATGCAGAAGTCTTCTCCTACTGCTGATTCTTTATGTATTGGCCATTCTTGACTCATTGACAGTGAAATTCATCACGTCATTCTGGAAACTCTTAGGCAGTGTTTTTGTTTTTTTTTTTTTTTTTATTAAATCTGTAATAAGTTTCATACAGATCAGTGGAAACAAAAAAAAATTCATGGATTCTGACTTGCAGTGTGAAAAAAAAAGTGATTAATTGCAGTTTGTGGATGTAACTATGATTATTTATGCTACAATTTCTTTCCTTTTTGATGTTGTTTTAATTTGAAGGCCTTGAAATTCAGAAATGAAATATTTAATCTGTTGCTGAGTAAGTGTTGAACTCAGTGTACTGTAGAGGAGAGACATTTGTTGAGAATGACTCTGTGCACGACTCAGTGTGTTGGTTGGATCTTGTGTTTCTTGTCTGTTGATCCCATGGGGACTGTCTCCTTTCTAGAGGTGCTTTCTGAGATTGAGAAGTACTTACTCAATGGACCAATATATGTGCCTGCTGCTGCCACAGCTGCACTGGGTTAGTGGGATGTCAAGACTTTGACCGTTGCTTGGCTACGCTCTTTAGCGGGTTGTATCAATTCCACGTTAGAAAGCCGGTTCTGCCCAGTAGGTAGGTTGGTGAATAGGCAGCAGCTGGTGTGGTGTGGATTCACCTGTCAGAGGGATTAAAACCATGGAAGGAGAGGTTTCCCTTCCTTTAGGGGCAGAGTTGGGTCCTAGGGTGAAACTGGCTCCAGCAGGGAGAAGATCTGGGGGAAAGGAGGAGGGACAGTGGGACTTCTCCCTTCTGGAAAGAGAAGCAGAACTGGACTTTGTACCAACTCTACCGGGAAGGCTGGAGTCCTAAGCATAAGTATGGGTGTGGGAGTCCTCTGTGTCAGAACCTGCAGCAACAGCCAGGTGAGATTTTGGCTGGAAAATCTCTACTAAGGCAGTACCTTTTTCTGGACTTTTTTATTAGCTTTTGACCAATTTCATAATCACTGCAAATTGAGTAGATTCACTAGAGTAACTCGAGTAGTACCAGATTGTGCCAATGATGACTTTAAAGTTATTTCCTCAGAAGCAGTGGGTGCAAACCTGTATTCCTTGTGTACCCATAACTACCAGAAAAACCAGCCATTGTTAACCTGTCAGGGACAGGGTCATTGCAGCAGGTGAAGAGACTTGGGAGATTCTGCACAGAATGCCCTGTGCTGGTTATCTCCCTGCAGCCATACATTTTTCAGAATGGACACTGTAAAAATTGTCTCTGGCTGCTGGCTTTTCCTTCCAATGTATAGCATGCAGGTGTTATCAGGACATGCCAGACAGAACACGTGGGTATCTCTTTGTGATTATTTCCCCACTGCCCAACATGTGTCCCTCTCACTTATCCTGCTGTTGCTACAGAGGGTAGGCAGGATCTAATTAAAAACAAGGAGGGATGGATCTGCATATGTTGCTTGTGTTTGGGGACTGTCTGGCTCGGAGGAGTAATAATTGGCTACAGGGCCTTTCACCTCTATGGCATGGCTTTGAATGCAGATCAGCTTAGTGACTTTTGATGTCATTACCATGTGACAGCTGTTTTCTGTGTGAAATTAACTGGTAGTTTGAGTGCTCTTTCTACAGGAAGCCAATATCAATAATTACCACATCAAATGGTGCTAATAGCACCCTTTAAAGTATATATATAATTTGAAGTTTAATGAATCTTCTTCAAACTATATGTATTGGCATGTGTTGTAACAACATTGATATCAATGTAAATCCACTTACCTCTTTAGTTAAGTCCATGTATAGAAATATATGCTGGTGGTAAATACTTGGGATACAGTAAGATATAGCAATAGCATCTAGCTGGATGCTTCCTGTGAGTCCTTTTGGGGTCCCATTATTATATAGGGCATGTAAGCTCATAAAGCATTTAAAGTTAGACTGTAACTATCCCCTAAATTTGTAAAAATCACAGTGAAAAAGCAGCATCAACAGCAAAGGTCAAGATAGTTCAGGAAAAAGTCCTTGATAAATGACTGCCATTTCCATGGTGAGAGCTGTAAGGAGAGATATCTTTTATTAGACCAGCTGACACAGCTGAATGGAATAGATAAGCTTTGGACATATGGACTCTTGTTTTTAATGTGGAAACCCTAGATTAAGGCAGCAGCCCAACTCAAAAACTTTTGCACTTTGCTAGCTGTAACTGGTTTGTCTCAAGAGGTATTGTACATGTTCTCCTGATTTACACCATCCATGCTGGTGGCTGTGGTCTGAACTGCAGCTGTTTACAGAATCATGTTTTGCCTCTTTTCCTGTGGGGAAGAAACAACCAACCCAACAAGAGACACTGGGGAAAAGTGCTGTGCTTGAAGGTTGACCTCAAAGTCTTTGCTTGTGTCCTCTGATGCCTTTTGGAGTTCTGTTCTCCGTTGCAACCTAACAGTAGCAATAACACAGCTGTGAAATGTTCCCTCATTCCCCTACCTGAGTGGGCAGCTAAAGAAGAGGCTGGAAATGTTGGCTAAATGTATTTGTGCTGGAGAGCTAAAACCTTCTGCGGAAAAGCGTTTTTTTTAAAAAAGAGATTTTTGTTGCATGTTCCTCCTGGACCATAGAGACAACAGCTCCAGCAGAAGAACCACCCATGGTTTTGGAGGTCAATGGCAGTGTGGGAAACCTGAGTCTGTGTTACTGCTGTTCCTTGCTTGGTATCAGATCATATTAATGCAAAGGACAACAGATCCAACAGAAGAGGCTTGCTGAGAAAGACACTGTCTCACCCTGCTCTGTGGGATGAAAAGGAATATCTGACATCTTGACATTTTTCATCACATGGAATTTTTTCCCAGTGGGTCCTCTTCAAGGTGATGAAGGGAAATGTTCTCAGCATGACTGTTCCTTGCTTATGATCTCTGTAGATTTTCTCCTAGGTTGATTCTGTAGATTTGCATGCAATCCCTTCCTCCTGAAAATCCTGTAATACCTCTATACTTATGCACTGTTGTGGTACCTTGTTCTCCTCAGGGTGAAAAATGATTAAAAACCCCATAATACATGTAGCCCCTCCTATTAGGTAGTGGAACCATTATTCACTAACAAATTAAACATGCAAGTCTGTGAAGGTCTTTTATAAACAGATAAGGTGTTACGTGTTAGGGAAGAGAGCCTCCAGGCTATCACAGAAGAGCGTAATTTACATAAAGTGAAGGATGTTCCTGAAATCCTGGGAAGACACAGTAATAGAGATGTTCTTTCTTTACAAGAGTGGCTTCTCGCACCCAGTTTCTTGGGGGTCTCCATGGGGTGTTTTTAGAACAGGCTAGAGACATATCTGTTAGGAGTGCCAGAGTTCATGTCCCTTTCTGGGTGACCTCCT
Source organism: Pterocles gutturalis (assembly GCF_000699245.1). Classification (NCBI taxonomy): domain Eukaryota; kingdom Metazoa; phylum Chordata; class Aves; order Pterocliformes; family Pteroclidae; genus Pterocles; species Pterocles gutturalis. The sequence continues at coordinate 59,658 of NW_010100769.1, read as the reverse complement.
GAAACCCCCTCCAGACCTCTCTGTGATTCTGGGATAGATTCATGCCTGGTACAAGCGTGGGAACCATTGTCTACCAAAGGAGGTAGAAATGTTGCCTAACACAGGATTACACAGCAAGGATAACTCACTGGCTGATTTGTGGCTCTGGATCTCCTAGCAGAAGACTACAGAACAGACCACACACAGCTTCTTATTGAACAAAGCCACCCTGTTGCTAAGGGGCTTTTGTGTGCTGCCACTCTGCAGCCTCTGCTCCTGAGGTCCTTTCTCCTCTGTGACTCAAACTACAAGCTAGAAAGGAAAAGCTTCACTAACTTGAGTGGCGATACAGAAGATTGGGACTGTGTGGTTAGCCCTTTGTACTGCGTGCTGCTGCCATCACCCTATTGCAGTGCCTTTGAGCCTTTTGTCCTTTATAAGGTGTTGTTGACTGGGTGCCAGAAGAGAGGCGTGTAGGATTGACCTGGGCTTCAAAATGTCTAATTCGACAGGTGAAGTACTTGATGCAGGAGTCATGAAGAGAGGGGTGTTGGTCATTTACAAGGAGGACTACAAGCAGCCTCTTTTGCATGGGAAAATTTAATGAGAGGAATGGGGGAAAAAAAAAAAAACCAGAGACGTGTTACTTACACAGATACACCGTGTCTCAGTGGGATGGTGGTCTTTCACTACCACATCATGAAAGCAGCAGCCTGTCCTCGTCCAGATGTGTTTTATACCTTCATCACAAACCTCTTTCTGTGTGAAAAGCAATTCCCTCGCAAATGGCCCTTCATTAGCCATGGGGTTGTGTCAGAAACAATCATCAGTGTATTACTGATGTGGGCAACGCATCTTGTGAACTCTTTGACCCCAGCAGTCAGCAGGATTTCTTTATGTGAGGCACTAATATGAAAAGCATTAGCATTAATGAAAGAGCTCTCGACCTGGTTTGTGTAAGGGGTCAGCAGAAGTTTACAGACACCTTTGCCTAGCATTCCTATCATGCCTGGCAGTTTGACGCTCATCTTGTTTTTCACAGGCTCTGATTAATAATATAGTTCTCAAATTCTGCTACAGTTTTAGGAATCCAGCAAATCTGGAAGCCACCCCAACTGCAAGCCATAACCCGCTTTGGGACTGATCTGTCTGCTCACGTTCACTCATTTATGGTGCTGTATCAATGCATTACCCTGCTGGAAAACAAGAAAGGGGCTAGAGCAGCTGAAAATTTGAGGAATTTTTTTTTTTTTTTTTTGGAGAAACCTTACCCTCATGCTTCTCTTGACCTGGTTAGGAATAACCTCCATGGATGGGACAATAGTTTCCCAACACCTCTCTATCCAATATGTTCTTCCCAGAGGATGCAATGATACATGTTGAAGGTCCTGAACAATCCTTAGTTATTATAAATAGTATCTGAAAGGATGCCAACAAATGGTGGAAGCAGAAGCTCTTGTGAAGGATAGAAGCCCCTTTTTATGAATGCTTTTTGCTTTAAAATTAAAAGTAATTTTAAGAGTATGACTGTAAACATCAACCTGATTTTTACTTAAAATCTAGTTTGCACTTGCATCAAAGAACAAATGAGTGTTGCATATAAGTAGACAGTACAGCATACTGAATCATATATAGAGTAATAGTGTACATTAACTAGAGACCATGAATTGCAGGATGTTTTATTTCAGAACCCCAGAAACAGTCAGGTGCCATCTGAGGGCTGTAGCTCTTCCCTGTGCTCGTGGGGATTGCAAAGGGGAGTCTCAGATACCCGTGGATGGGAGCTGAAGGATTTGTGTCTCTTCAGAGAGCTCTCAGTAAGCTGAGAAGGGGAGAGGGCTGGAAATATTTTGATGTGAGTGACAAACCAGTTTCACCTGCAGGATGAGCTACCTGTGTCTATAAAAATGTGGGTAAAGGTAGTTTGGAGTCTTGCATCTGTTTGCAACTCCTGGTTCTGGTCTTTACAGCAGCAGCTGAGCATATTGTGTTTCGTTTCTGCCACTTGCCTTATTCCAGCCCCAGCTTTAGCTCACAGCACTGCTAAGTAGCTATCTGTAACTATTTTGTCAGCCTCACAAAAATGGTGGGATGTGTATAGGTAGGAACAATGACTGTGGCAGTCCCAAGACAATAATATCTTTTTGTTTCTCCTCTGGAGTGCTCTCCTAGCTGTCTGGCATCTCACAAAGCTAGTTATGTTTCAGAGAAAGAAATATGTGGACGCTTGGCTGAGCTATGGGGCTAAAAGTTCATTTCAAAATAAATGGCATTTCAGCTGTTTGACTTTTTGTAGGAGATGTTTACTTAGTGCAGGAAGCTGGTTGTATCAGCTAGCCTGAATTTTCAATGTTCTTAACAACATGCTTTACTTTAATGGGAATAATTTCCTTAATTAAGTCTTTCTGTCAATTTTTCTTGCACAATTGAACTTTTTCATTCTCTTTGTTAGGGTAGACAAATCCCAGCTCTGTTGAAGACCTGGGACAATAAAGAGATGGTGATCATGCTTATGGGTCAGTCCTGTGGTGGACGACCTGGAGTCCAGACTCTTCCATATGATGAGTATGGGACTGACACATGCGCCCTCATCTCAAAGTCTACACCTGCATTCGGCATACAGGAGCTGCAGCCCTTCCAGGATCACGTAGAGTAGGCTGGAAAGGTTGAACAAGTGAGGGCTGAAGGTGGGAATTTGGAAATGGCAGGGTCTTTGGTCCTTATTATCCAGTGTCATTGGATCCCACCTTAGAGAAACAGAGGAGGCTGCCTGAAGAGAGGTGTGCAATATTTCATACTCTCGTTTGGGTAAACATTAGCTTCTGTGGGAGTTGCTTTATTTCTGGGTTTGTTATGCTTGGTTTGTCTTGCTGGTTTTAAATATTTGTACAAGTGACTAGAGCTATGCAAACTGTGCCTGAAGGAAATGTGAAACAGAGGATAAGAATTAACTGGAGGTACCAAAATTAGTATCCTAACTAAAAATATTACAAGGGAGAATGAAAAAATGTGATAGAAACCCAAGGAAGTAATTACTTTCTTCTGACCTGTGGAAGTGAATGTCCAAGGAATGTATTAGTCTGACAGAGAGGCTAGTGGTGAGAGCTTTCTGCTGCTGGTTTTGTTGTCAATATTTACCTTGATTTTTTTTTTGGTAAAGATTTATAAAATGTGTGGTACCATTTGAATAGCTGTGCCAGTATGGTCAATATAGCCTCTGTCCCATAACCCACCACTGGAGCAGCACTGTAAATGCTCACTGCCATCACACAGGGCAGTGACGTCTGAAAATCACTCCTACAGTGGATGAGTTTGGGCAGTGTTGCAGAGATTAGAAATACCTAAGCTTCGGATGTGCTGCCTTACCAAATAGTTTCCTATCTTACATATCAAATTACAGGATTACATTTACAAGTGTAATAACTCCATGTGAAAACAAGTGGATGTCTTTCAAGTGAATTGATTCCTTCCTGTCAGCTGCTGTAGTGGAAGACAATGCTTATTAAGAAAAACATAATACTGCCAAATGGAAAACCCTGAAAAGCAGAGATCTCTTGATATGCAGTATTCACCCCCAGCAGTAGGGGTGAATAGCTGCTTAGAATGCAAGTACACTGGGGTCTGCCTATGCTAAAGAAAAAAATTCTTTATTGCTGATGCCTTAGCTGCTGGTTAAAAACAACTCATCTGACAGTATTAATGGCATAAACCCATTAGAGAAAGAGAGAGAAATGAGGGAATAGGTTTCCTCTAATGGCATTATTCTGTAGACTAGCACCTGAAAAATAATTTTTAGCTTGTTTGCTGAATAGGGAGGGATGGAGAGATCACTTTGTGATGCTAATAAGATCTAGATGCTGAATATAATCCTGTGGAAGAAAGAGGGGCAGTAGCTTAGTGCCTATGATTTCTCAGTTTTCATGACCAAATGTGAACAATCCAAGCCCTCCTAGTATGTGACAGCTGCATTTGTCTTTTTCCTCCACACTTGTCACTCAGTAGAATCATAGCCCATGCTACTTTTTACATTTTTTTAAAACATAGTAAGGAAGATAACAATCAACCAGGCGTTACTTCAAGGCACTGTAGAAATGAAACCTTCTCTGCTTCATCTCCAGTCCCTTTGACCCCTCCGTTCTACTATCTCTAACTGTATTTTGATATTAATTATGGTTTTATTCGTTTATCTCCAGACCATTCACTGATTTTGTTGAATACAAGTCAGCTGGAATCTCATTCAGTAATTAGAAAGATTTCCTATTGTTTCATGAAAGCTTAAAGGAAATAGTTAAAAACATTCTGGAGAGGGAAGGACAGACTTAGCAGCCTGCTGTCCCCTTGTAGCAGCATGCGACTCTTTCAACTCCAATGGGAACCTCCATCCATGCACCAAAGTCCCCCAAGTCTGAACACTTTGTAAACTGCTGCAGACGTTTCTGTGAGCAGCAACAAATTGTAGCTGGCAAAATCAGAGTCTGCTGAAACTTCCTGCACGTGAAGGCAAGATATTTTCCATCTCTGTTCCTGTAAAGCAGAATGTCTCCTGAAGCCTCTCTGCCTCCATGGATGAGCTGGGTTTTATTCACTAGCATGCATGCAAATTTTCTTCCTAGGAAAACACGCATGTTTTGGAAGACAGCACGCAACAGAAAGACCTGTGTCTTTTGGCTCTCACTTCTGAACAAATTTGTAAGAATGAGGAAAAAAAAAATGCCTCCAGGAGGTTTAAAAATGGTTTTCATAGCTGGAATTTTTTGCCATATTTCTACATAATCTTATCCACTTTTACTCCCCTGTTAAAAACTGCAGTAGGAGAAAAATAGCAGAAGCAGCAAGTGTTATGTGAGAACTATTTAATGTGATAGCATTACTATCTAACAGGATTTGAAAATGGTGTTGGGGAAAAAAAAATCTTAATTTCTAAAGCTTCATGTTCTGGCAAACAGTTTGCTGGAGATTAGCACTGTAGTTATGATTAGAGTACAATCTGCATTAGTCCACGATTTTCCCTTTCATATAGCACATTATGCTAATCACACTGTATTCCATTTTTCAATAAAAGGTCAACAGTGCACTGTTTGTGCAGAATGTGCAATTTAAACTTCATGTCTGTCATTAGAGATAATCTAGGTTTGCTGTATCAAGTGAGGTTGTCATAGAAACTAGACCTGAGATCTCTGTTTACAGCCTTTGGAGAATAAACACTTTGCATTTATTTCACTGAAAAATAGGCGAACAATTAAATAAGGTTTGAAAACAAAACCATAATGGCCCAGAGAGAGATGTCATTCATCAAAAATCAATATGTGTTATGCAGCTGGTAAACTCCAAGCATTCAAGCAGTTGACTGACAGCAATAGCAAAATATTTCCCAGGGGGGTAAGGGAGTAACTGATAGTGTATCATAATGCCTAGAGCAGAATTAATTTAAATTTGCTAATAAGTTTTGTTCCAGGAATTACAACACTGAAGAATATTTGTTTAAATTATTGCTTTATGTCAGGTGAGGCTTTTTTTGTTGGCTCGTTGGACGTTTGTAATAGCACTGGGAGATATTTTAGTTTTTAATTTTTTTCTGTAACATTCTGTGTCTTCCTATCATAGCTAAACTTTTTCTTTGTGGATTATAACAAGGTTTGCAGGCTTCCTAAAATATCTCTGGTATCTGCAGCTTCATTAGCGAGTAAAAGGGCTACAGCTTCGAGCTTAACACTGGGGTTTTAGCTTGCGCTCTCTGTGATGTGTTGTTAACTTGTAGAGCTCACCTTTGTCAGGCAATGGTATTTAGTAATGTTTCAGGAAAGGATTAGAGAAATATGTGGACAAAGATGGCTTCTGTTGTTATAGCACATTAAAATCACCAAGACTATCAATCTCTTTTCCTCAGGGTGTAATCGTATTACGAGCTGGGTGTTTATGTAGGGGTTTTGTCAATGGCACAGCATTAGCTTACTGACAAGATGAATTATGCTGGTTGTATGTTTTCTGAAGCATCTGAATACTGCCTGATGTCCAGACGCACAGTGTCTCTTAGAAATATGAATGGACTGTTTGTGTACCATGTCCTTGGACACAAAGGTGTATCCCAAATGCGTGGCCTGTTGCCAGCTTTTGGGAAGAAAGTGAAGCACAAAAATTAACCAAATCTTGAAATGGGAAAACTGGCAAACTAGGGCAAGCTAATGAAAAACTTTTGATCTTTTGCTTCTGTATCAAAGTAAGCATTTCTCTCCTAGCAGACATGGCAACTGAATTCTTCCATGTGGGAGGTGTCCATGCTCTGCTTTCCAGGGTGTAAAAGCAGAGAGTGAAGCCTGTTGTTTCCTGCTGGTGGAAGCTGTGCACAGCTCTGTTTGCTCCAATGCATTTCTTTTCATTTCTTCCAGCAATTAATGTGATCTGTTAGTCCCTAAGGGATGTCCTTGATATCTCATTTTCCTAGGAAATAAGGGGACAGCTCTGCTAAGGGCTGCCTGCATTGTGTTATGCCACTGGTGAATTTGGTCTTTCAGGTCTGTACAGAGCCCCGTATTCAAACCCTTAAAGAGCAACTACAGTGAATACAGGCTGATATTCTGGTATTTGTAAGCTTTCTTGTCCTTGCTTTTTGGTGGATGAATGTTCTAACTAATACAAAAAAAGATGCTGGGTACTTCTGTAAACACAGTTTCTCTACCTTTCCGGAGCAGATCTTCCCCTGCCTGATGTGTTTGCTCAGCAGCATGCACTTCCCTTCTAATTATCTGCTCTATTTGTAGTTCTTGACCTCAGCTGCATCAGTAACATGACAGGTCTGTGAATCAAGTCCTGGCTTGTTGAACTGCCATTCGGACAATTTTTATGATGCAATATAAAGTAATCCAGTATTAGCAGGAAGACAGACCTTGAAAAGCACTTTGTTATGCCTGTGCTAATGTCTCACAGCCCTGCCTTTGGGGGACTGGCATTGCATTGGGCAAAATGCTGAGCAAACCATTAACCGTAATAAGTTGTTTATCCTGGTCTTAAGCTTCCCTCAGAGCTTTTTCTGCAACTGTGCTGCATTTGTACAGGGGCCCCAAGTCTATAGCCACCTTCAAACAGAGAAGCTAAATCAATGACAGGGGCTCATAGACAGTGTCTACACTTGACTGAACAGCCTCAAAGGCTTGGAAAAGCCCAGGGGACATCTGCCAATGTGTCTGCAGGCTCGGAGCTCAGGCCACATCAGTGAACAGTGTGCATGTATTCCTGGATTTGTGAATGATGGGGGTTTCCTGCCTCTTTTGTGTGTCAGGTTTTAATGGACTCTGCTTGTAGCAGTTTAATTTTGGCACATCACAAAGGCTTAGGTTGGTGGGTGTATCACAGACCTTTCGTGTGAGGTGGGAAACCTTTGTCCGAAAGGAATTGCCATGTAGATCTGTCCTGGTTTCGGGTGGGACAGAGTTAACTCTCTTCACAGCAGCTGGTGTGAGGCTGTTTGGGTTTGTGCTGAGGAGAAGCTGATCACACACTGATGGTTATAGTTGCTGCCAGGACAGTCAAGGTCTTTTCAGCTTCTCTGCTCTGCCCATGGCTGTAGGGGCAGGAGAAGCTGGGAGGGAGCACAGCCCCAGTCACTAGCCTAGGATTTGACCTTAGGTTTAGGATTGAGACCCAAATTGGCCAATGGTCTGTTCCATATCATGCACGTCATGTCCAGTGTATAGATGAGGGTCTTCTCTGGAAGTGCTTTCTCTTGCTCCAAGTTGTCTCCCTCTGGGTCATCTCTCAGGGTTGTCTTGGTCTCTCAGACACTTGGGCTCTTATCTTTATTCTGGAATTGTGGTTTTGGGACCCTCTCTGCTCTGGGGTCGTTGGCTGGGAACGAGCTGAGCCTTGGTCATCAGGTGGTGAGCTATGTCACTGTCACTTGTTTGTATATGTTGCTATTATTATAATAATAATAATTATTTCTAATATTATTGTAGTTTAGTTATTAAATTGTCCTTATCTCAACCCATGAGTCTCTTTTTCCCTTTACCCCTTTAATTCTCTCCCCCATCCCTGGGAGGAGGGAGGGTGGAGGGTGAGTGGTCAGCTATGTCGGAAGGCTGTGAGGGAAACTCTCTTGCTGGGTTTTGCTTGCTAATGGCTGTGACTTGGGCACAAGCTGGGAGATCTCCAGAGCGTAGAGCACGATGTGCTCTGAGCAGCCAGTGCTGTGGGGGAGGCTGGCTGCTGTGTTTGGCACTCCTGGGCCCCCTTGATACGTACGGCCATGGGTAGCAGCGATGAACATGCAGATAGCTACGGCTGCATCTGAGAGGGATGTAAGGAGGTAGCCTTGCCTGCTAAAGTGGTAGACAGCATTTTCCCCTGGTGTGATCTGCCTTCAGGGCTAATGGTGTGTAGTTTGGGGCTTGGCAAATGCCTAGCCACTCCTTTCAAATGGGTAAAGACATTGGCCAGCTCTTTGGTTTAAGCATGGTGAACTGAAGTGCGTTTTAATGTCCTGCAGTGAAATCTGGGCTCTGACATCATCTGTGACAAAAGTCCCACTGACTTTGACTTTTTTTTGAAGGAGAACAGGAATTATCTCTGTATATGCATTGCATGATATCTTTCTGGCTGGAGAAAACTATCAAGTAAGAAGCAGCATTCTCACATAGTCCTCTGCCACTAGATTTATTTTTTGATGTATATGGCAAGAATATGTTTAATAAAAAGTGCTTGGTTTGGCAGTTAAAGTTGAGAGATGTGCTTTCTAAAGGGTTACTGGGTAAGACTCCCTTTTTGACCTATGCTATGGTAGGTTTTTTTGATTAGGTATGAATCTCTCTGCCTTTTGTAAGAGATGGAGTGAATATCTGAATGTTCTCTGAACAATCTTTTTGTTAGAGAGTGAATTGGGTTACTGAATTTCCCTGCAAGTATCTTTTCATTTTCTTTTGAGCATCTGTAGTCATGTTCTTCAGGTAAATTATTTTCCTTGTAATTCTCTGCATAGATAAGAGCTCCATCATGCTTAGCGTGGAATTCTCCATTTACAATTTCAGGCTACTTCTCACTTTTATCCTTGAATTCCTCCTCTCTACTCCATGGTATTTATAGACTACTGTAGCTTCTTTTATTCCCAGTTTGCAAGCTTCATGCATCCTGTTCTCCATGCTCCCTTTATGGGAAATAGTTGCCATTGCTGCTGTAGAAGGGAAGAGGGTGGGAAGAGCAGCCATTTCTCAGGTTGTACGGGTTTCATTAAAGGATGAAGACAGTGTATCTGTTCAGGAGGCAGCTTTCTCTGCACTTGGCTTGTGCTGGAGTGAAGTATGATAAGTGAATTGTAGCTAGGGCTGTAGATTTTGTTGACGTGTCAGTTATGAAGTCTGAGGCAGTTTTGGCAGTTATCAGTGCTTTTTTAAATCACAGAGCAAGCTTTGTTTTCTTTTCACAAAATGAATGAAAAATGGAGAGCTGTTATAGCTTCTTCCTTTGCCCGCTTCTCCAGGCCTTTTGAGTGGGATCTGCTTGAGGGATTTTATGGCCTTATCCTCTTGGTGGGAACATTTTGGTGTGGAGACGGGGGTTGCAGCATCCCAAACCTTGCACGAGGACTCCTCTGGGCAGCCTGAATCTCAGTGGGTGCCCCTGTGTGAGCAGTGCCCGACATCACTGTTTGCCCTGCTGCTGGTTCAGATCTTGGGAGTACACGGAAAGACCAATGGAGCAATTGAACCAATGTTTCTTGAAACCTCCAGCTGAAAACATACGGTGACTTTTGTGATGGACAGACTCTCCATCTCCACAGGCTCCAGGGCTAGCTGGCTGATCACTGGTGGTTTTGGTTTGGCGGCTCTGCCCTGGTGCCCTGCCAAGTGCCTTCACATGCAGAATCACAGACTGGTTTGGGTTGGAAAGGACTTTAAAGACCATCCAGTTCCACCCCCCTGCCATGGGCAGGGACACCTCCCACTAGCCCAGGTTGCCCAAAGCCTCATCCAGCCTGGCCTTGAACCCCTCCAGGGATGGGGCATCCACAGCTTCTCTCGGCAACAGGAATATAGACGCGTATCAGCATGCATGCATGGAAGAACGTCCTCCTTAACAGCAGCGCTTGTACCCTTCTCATGAATATTTCAGTCTTTAGTAAGTGAGAAGGAGCAGAGCTGGGCAGTAGCTGATGTGGCTGGAGGCATGGGGCGGCAGCACTGCCCACAGGGGAGGGATCCCCTCGGCAGAGCATCCCTGTGCACAGGGGGCTCAGCGGTGCCCGCTGTGAAAGTCAAGGCTGTTGCTGTGATAGCCTGATGATGAGGCTTAATTACCCTCAGCGTTCAAATCTTTCCAAAAGGCTATGATGCCTACAAAAACGGGATGATTATAATGGCTATTCTGCGAGGAGCCAAGGTTAATCTATAGAGATCATACGCTTCCACGTGGTGGTGTGTTATTTGTCATGTTTGCCGTGCCCGTTTCACCGTGACCTCTTCTCCCTTTGTTTGGCTTTGACTCCTACTGCGTGCATCAGAGGGACAGCTTTCTCTGAGTTGATGCAACACCTGCCCCTGCTTCCGCTTCTGGGTGCTACAGAAATAATAAAAAAAAAAATTCAGTGGCTACAGACTGGTAGTACTACTGGCTAGTGACTGCTTCCCCCAGTTCTTGGTCTTTTCATTCAATTGCTGCAATGTATGTAAAAAAATAATGTTTGCATCCTGTTTTACAATGTTTTTGTGAAGGAGCTGACTGCACATGGCACATGCGGAAGCTGATTTTGAAGGGATCTAAGACATACAGTAAAATGGCAGTTGAAGTTTATGACTAGAATTTACTGGAATTTTTTTTTTTGGTTCAGAATTTTTTTTTTAATGAGAAAAGATGTCTCTAAAAATTCTGTTTTGGAGGGACTGGGATATAATATTACAGCTAAATGCTGCCTGCCTCAAATTCAAAGGTTTTAGTCAGTTTTAATTTGTTTGTTAGTTTTTTTTTTAATGTTTTGAAAAAAAAATTCACGGGGAGAGTTTCAGTCTGTCAATAAGGTTATTTTCCAAGACAAAATAATTCAGAAGGACAGGCAGTGCTTGGCAAAACTGGCATGTATGAACTGAGCAGACAACAGAGAGCTCGTGTGACTCCAGAGCTCGGCGGTTAAATGGTTCCATCTCCAGCTTGGGCTAGCGTATTCTGTGCAGTCACTGCAGGGAGGGAGTGATGGGGGAGGAGAGGGCAGAGGCTGGTGCTAATGTTTTTAATTTCTCATTTACTATCAGGCAGCACCATATGGAGCAGAATGGAGCATATAGAGGAAACAGGGATGGATGGCATTTTTTCCCTTGAGCTTCTTGTCAGAAGACAAGGAAAGTGAATTCTCTGCAGGTAGCTTCAGCCTTGCCAGAAAAGTGGCTTTTATGATTGCTAATGGTGGTGAGGACTTTTTTTGATGAAATGTGTGGGCTTTTGGGTTGTTTTTTGGTTGTTCTTAATAGGATGAGTGGGATTGACTTATGCCACTCTAATATTTTCATAATGTCAGTGCATTACTTTCTTACAGCATTCAGAAGTATGTTAGGCACTTGTCACAATCAAATATTATTTATTTGGAGACTCAGTAGGATGCCCAGGCATCTGAATGCCTCTAAAAGAAACACCGCTGCTTTGATTGATTGTGCAGTGGCACTTCTCCCAGATGCATCTCATAATCTCCGACTGCCAGCAGACCTGTGCAGAGCAGAGACTCTTCCCCCTGCTCAACTGCTTCTTCTCTGACATCTTTTCCTCCCAGAGGTTACATCACCTTTTATCCAGTGACTGCTCAAAAGTGAAAGCTTTTCACTTGCTCGAAAGCCATGGGTTTTGAAATTGGGGTGAGGGGGAGGAGAAGAGCCTGGCAGAGAAGTGATGTTCTTGAGGAGGATCGTGTGTTGTCACTCCTGTGCAGAGCGTGTTTGAGAGCTCTGAGAGCTCCTCCATAGCACTAGAAAGGCACAAAAGATGTGAATATGAGTAGAGCCTTGGGACAAGCTTTTTAATAAAGCATCTCCTGAGGGCTGCTTTGGAGCTGTGGCATCCTGAAACTAAAGCTATGCCTGGTCTGTGTGAACCAGCCTGTCAGTGGGGAGGCCCACACCACAAAGCCCCTCTAGTCCCTGGGTGGTGAGACCGAAAATTGCGTGTGTGTGTGTTTAGACACACAGTGCTCATCCAGCTCTTCAGTTCTTCTGCTAGCAGGGTGCCTCTTGAGCCCCCGGGAGCAGATAAATTTATTGGCACGGCTACTTCAGCTCCCCTCCAGCCTCATGCACCCTTGGCTCAGCATGCTGCAAATTTACATGATTTAGAAGGCATTATTTGCCAGCTTCTCTCTTTAATAGTAGTCTATCTTCCATCTATTCCGTGCACTGAGGTCATTGTTTCATAGCTGCAAGGCTACAACCTCATGACTCCAGCTCTTAATTGTGTTTTAGGACTATTTTCCTTATCCGTAATGGATTTGCAGTGCACTCAGAAACGAAAAGCAATATTTGTAAAATATTGGGTTGAGGATAGCTCAGAAAAAATCCCCTTAACCGTGTCTTGTGAATCAGACTTACATCTGCCTTGACAAAACACATGCATGCACATGACAAAAACGTTGTTCTAGGCATGGTTTTGAAATGGAGAGGTACTTGATGTCCAACTATTGATCTTCCTGCACAAGTTTTACCTTCTACAATCCATTCTCAAAAGCCTCACTGTGTTCTTCCCAAAGGCAAATAGACATTTAAAAGAGGCTGCAGTGGGCTGGGGGTCTCAGCTGTCCTGTACAGCCAGGTCCTTCAAGCAGCAGCAGATATTTGAAAAAGCCTTTTAATGGTGAGGATGGTAAAGTGCTGTGAGTGGTTTCAAGCTTCTGCTCCCCTCATACAGTCTCTGTAAACCCAGAAAAAGTGTCTTCCAGGGAGAGATAATGGAGGAGCGTCTGGTGTTCCTCACAGGTACGGGCTGGGGGAAATCAGTACCAAAAAATCTAGGAAAAAGGTGGGTACCGAGCCCACCCCGGCTGGTCTTGCAGCACTTCACTCCACGTCTTGTGGCCCCACTCATGGCTTACTGTCCCAAAGTAGGCAGTATTTGGTATGCTTGGCTATTAAACCCATGGAAAGCTGCTGTCAATCACATATATGTGTATTTCTTGCCTCTCTCTGGTGGCTGCCTCTTCATGTTTATGCATTACGTCCTGGAGTTGGTATTGAGGAACTTGTTTTCCTTTGCAAAGAGATGTGTGTACAGAGGAAACTGTCTCCCGATCAAAGCAGGAGAGTAGGATCCAGGGTTTCTAACTTGCCTTTCCTTTGAATTAACTATTCAGTACCTTATTTTATTTAGTGCCCACACTGAAAAGCAGATGCAGTACCCGAGTTAAAGCAGTGCTGTGACTCGTGGTGCATTACAGCACTGAGGGACATGCTCAGGTAACATATTTTTGAAGGTGAGGGAGACCTGAGCTGAATCAGTGAATGTTTGCCAATGCAAATTTCTTAAATCTGATAGGAAGTGTTCAGAGTACATGCTCAAACTCTCAAACCTCCAAATTTGTGCAGAAGAAAGGCTTGTTTGGACTCATTGCTAATCTGTGAGAGGTGTTTCCTTCCGCTGTCCGGCTGGCTGCCTTTCCCAGGAGGTGCATCCAAGTCCTGAAGCAATGGTCATAGATCATGTCACCTCGGGGAAAGGACCTGTGCTGTGCACAACACTCTTGATAGCAAGGGAGGAGATTGGAATGGGGCTTTCAAGGAACCACAGAGAAAGGAGGTAGGTGACCTTGAACTGAAAGGGTCTTTATCCTGTTTCCAATCTGAACCTCACTGGATCAGGACTGGCTGCAAATGATTCTCTTCTGCTGGTTGCTCAATGGCCTGTGTGAAACATAATTGACAGATTTGGCCGCGATGCTGCCAAGCCTTCAGGCTCCCTGTGAGTAACACAATTCTGGCCCCTGCTGTGTAGAGCCTCTCTTGCTGTAACATGAGCCATTGCTTACTTGCTGTGATATTTTGGGGAAGAAAGGCAGTTTTCTACCCCACACAATGACTCACAGCTGAGAGAAACACAAAGCCACAAGCTCATGGGCTAAGTTTAGGCTGCTGTTTAGTTTGCTGCATTCGTCTCATGAGACCACTTTCATACAATTTGTATTAACGTTCGTCCTTCACTAAGATAGCATTGTGGGGTTTTGCATAATATAAGGTTAGGGCAGATGATGTTAGGAATAGGCTGCAGGAGCTGGAATCATCCCACCTAGCTGTAAGTGCTCGGATGAGGTGGGTCTCTTAGAGGGTCAGCTCGTTGTAGTCAGAGGAAAGAGGCATTTATGCTTTGAGAGGGTGACAGCTTTGGGGTCCTCAGAGGGACATCTGGGTCTCCATTGTCAATGGGGAGAGAGAAGGGTGATGAGGCTCCTAATTTAGGCTCCTGGGTGATGAATCTGAAGTTGCTCTCAGTGACCTTGGGCTGAGATCTCTAATAAAACAGAGGTCCCTCTCTGTCACTTCAGCCGTGGGCTCTCAGAGGAGCAGTCACAGAGGTGACTGTGCCTCACTGGGTAGCAGGGGACTCATGCAGAAGCGTGTGCCTCTATTGGTATCTCCAAGAGGATTAGGACATGTTGTTGGCTCCCCTGCCACCGCTGGCCCAATGTTTGGGAATGGGCTCTTAAGCTCAGCTGGAATCTCTCAGCATTTTTCATCCTTGAGACCCAAGCTCAGCTCCTGCAGATGATCCATGTGGGCTCATTGCTGTGCCTCACCAGCCATTAAATCACTCGGCCTCCAGAGGCTAGGAGCAGAAGGATGAACACCATGTTTGGTAGCTCAGTGTTTGCTTGTGGTGACTCCTGTTACCTTATTTAGGGGAAATTTCTCCAGAAGGTTGATAATTCTGTGCTTCAGGATCACAATTTGATGGTGACATTTCAATGTATTTTACGAAGAGTATAAAGGACTGTGTCATCATTGATGGGATGCACAGAGGAGTATGGGGCAGGGAAGGAGGAATTCAGCCACTGGATCCCATCAGGTGCTAGCCTAGGGAAAGTGTTGTATTTGGACAGGACTCTGGATGTTTTACCAGTGCTGGTTTTACTGCAGTGCTTTCCATATTTGATGTGGCTGAATGAGGCTGTCTCTTCAGGAGTGTCTCTGCAGGAAGATACTGTGAACCTAGAAACTCCCCAGCTCTGCTTGGGTAAGATCTGAACAGATAATTCTAGAAAATAAACTATTTTTTGAGACAGCAGGTACTATGTACAATGTATGAAGGTTTTGCTTGGAAATGGGGCATTTCTTGGTCATTGTTGAGGAGTTCTGTAGTATTCATGGCTGGCTCTGCAGTCTGAGCCTTGACTGGTTCAGTTATGCCTGGAAGTTCCCAAGTTGAAGGGACAGCATTTTTCCTCCTATGCGGAACTGCTTAATTTAGAAGCTGCTTTGACAATTCCTCAGTGCCCGAAGCTGTTGAAAGAAGCCTCTGTGCGGTGAGGGGGAAAAATAAACAAGTCAAAGGCTTCATTAGGGAACGAGTCCATCAGTTGTGGCTGGGGGTGAGGGATGAAGCCCTTTGCTTTCCTGGGGGTTAGCAGGTTTTCCTGTCTTGTATCCTTTGCATTTGCCTCACCTTGGAGTTGTTGCTGTTGACCCTGGTGTAGCTGCCACACAAGCATAAATTGGATGAGAGCTAATTAACTGTCAAAACCTAGGGCAAAAGACAATAAACCCCTGCTTCACCTCCTGGTGGGTTTGAGTCTTTTCTCTTTGATGTGACAGCTTGTCCTCCATTCCTTTTGCAAACAGCTCGCCATTGCAGAGGGAACGCAATACAGCCAGGCAATCACTTATCACCAGTGACAGCAAATAAACATGAAAAATGGGCTTTGAAATACTAAAGGACAATGATCAGAAAGGTTTCTTCTTTCATCCTAAATCATGATGTTTAGCCCTCAGCTGTAGTATTGTAAGTTATTTATAAATGTCTTGGCTTGTTAGGAAATATGTTTTTATATAAAGTTTTTTAATCAGATGATGGATGTACATGTTCTGCATGGGGAGGGGGGAACGGGGAGAAACCAACCCGGACTCTGTAATATCATCATATTTATGGAGAGGCACCTAACCAACGAAAATATTGCAAAGTGACATTTGCTCCTAGGCATGTGTAAAACAAACAAGTTTATATTGCAGGAAAGCTAATCAAAATTTCTGATGGAACAATGTTCTGTCAGAAAATGCAGTTTCATCAAAATCAGAATGTCTTACTGAGAGGTGTCAATTGCACAGATATTTTCAACTGAGGAGCACTTTTGTTTTGCTTTGGTAAGGTAAAATCCTTGTTTCTGTGTTTGTTTGGATTCTTCACATAAAATGTTGATATAATTTAGCAAGATTTAATTTGTTACATCGCTTTGACATTCTCAAAACAAAACATGTAAATGTATCAATAAGGATGGGTTCAAAATGGGATTTTTTTGGATTGTCACTTCATGACAAATTTTAGATTTTTTTTTTGTTCTGATTCAGTGTAAAAACATGCCAAAATGTCACTTTCTCATATGACAGAAATTCTGTTTTTCACTCAACTCCAATTATAGCATTTGAATTCTGAAATTCAAAGAGGCAGAAACAAGACGTGTTAAAATCACCTTTTTTTTTTTTTTTCCCCCCCTCACAGACACATGAATCAGCTTTGTCAAACTCAGCATTTTCCAATGTTGTTATTGGAATTGGATTATTGGCGTATTATTTCCATGCTATTGTAGGCATGCTCCTAGCTGGGCCCTGTGGGGATGTATTTCTTCTGGGAAAGCTCAGTCCCTACACCTGAATGCTGGATGCAACCTCCTCATCCCAGTAAAGCAGGGTTGGGGGGGGGGGATTCTCATTTCTACTGCTTGTGAAGCTGTTGCGTCATTTTGCTGATTGAGTATTTAGAAGTAATGGAAGCTGCTGTTCCCTGCAGGCTCTGGAGCATCCTGCTGACTTTTGGGGATGTATTCCGGAGTTTTGGGTTCCTCTGTACAAAAAGCAGCTGTTAGAGCTGCTCATGACAGCTCCAGAAGGGGGAGGGCTGGGAAGGCAGCAGAAGGCTGCTGCACCTAAACTCCCCCTGTCCCCCACCCCAACCAGCAGTAATGGTGCATCTGCTGTGCTGGCAGCTTTTATTTAAAAACAATTCCCAAGTCTTGCACATACTATTTAACAGCGTGAGCATGCTTGTGTGTGATTTGTTTTCTTTACAAAGAAGTTGTTATGCACTTTGAAGCAGTCTGTGAACGGTTCTGAGTTCATGTATTCAAGGCTTGGCTTATCTTGCTGTAAGGTTAATAGGTGTAATACCGTTGGAAGACTTTTTGAAATAGAAAACTTTACCTTTTTGTAAACACACAGGCAAAATGGAAATGCAGAAAAATCCAGGTTGGAAACAAGATTACAGTATTGCCTCAGCACCCTCTTGCCACTACGCACACTTTTGGGTTATTTCAACTTTTTTGATGCTAGGGCAGCCTAGCTTAGAAAGTCTTTAAGGGGGAATGTAAATCATGCTGGAAATGAGGCTTTTGACACTGGGAAGTGACTTTGGATTTATACAGGTGGAATTAAAAAGTGATTTGGCCTGTTGCATTTGGATTTGTGGCTGATTTAGACATCTGGCAGGGGAGCAGGTGTTAACCCTACTTGCTAATCTGAACTACCAGAAATGGGTGCCCAAACTAGGTAATGACATTTGAGAAGTGATAAGATGAAAGAGAGGGAAAGATGCATCTTGAAAATATAACAGTATATTCCAGGCTTTCCACTCCCCATGTCATCATCATCATCAGTGCTGCTGAAAAGTGTTGCTGGAGAAGCCGTCAAGCCCCGCCAACGTACTGGAGGGGGGACCAATGTGATGTTGGTATGGATGCAGTGCAAACTCCTAATGTAAGAGTGTCATACTATTTCTATCCCTTCAGCAATAGGTTTGTTACTACTAAGTAGCAATTGAGCTGTAGGTAATAATTCAGTCTTAGGCCTATCAGACTTGTGTGTTTCACTACAACAAACAAACCTTCCATAGTATGTAGATGTATGCACAGGTGCATAATCAAGGTGGCTCCTTGTGTGACCTTCGACACTTAGTATATGAAGTCTTTGGCCATCTTGACATTGTGCAACCCGTCACACTGTTCTTCTCCATTTCATAAAAGGTTCTGATTCGTTTTTGGTTTTGTTTTCGGGGTTTGTTTTGCTTTTGAGGGAGGGGAGAAGACAGTATTTTACTGTAGTAAAAGAAGGAGGGGGAAACTGCTTACATGGGTCTTCAGATGGGATTTTGTGTGGCTTCTGGGTGGTTTTCAGGTGGATGGGGAAAATGAACTTGGGTTGCAAATGGTTCACAACTGGCTTGCTCGGAGCCCCTTCTGAAATAAGCCTTCCAGCCTGGAACGGCTTCATATGGAGCATGTATTCAAGTATGGGGAAATAATCCTGCAGCAGTGAAAACTTCTGCGACTCTTGCACAGTCTTGTAAGGAACAGGATCATTGTGGTGCTGCGAGAAACTTGGGCATTGATCTTGGGAGGTATCAGAGTCGGTGGGATGTTCAGGCTGCTTGACGAGCCTTGGAGGCTGAAGTCCTGTTTCAGGGAACTGCAATTATTAGAAATAGGGCTTGTCCAAATTTTATTGGCTTTGTTGGCTCCTTCGGAGTGACTTTTGGTAGCACACAGCTATTAAACGCAGAGGGTGACTCTGACTCCCAAACAGGGGACTGACAAGAAGGCATGGTAACAGACTGCGGGGGCAAAGACATGCCTTGGTGAAAAGATTCCTTCAGCTCTTCCCTGAGGGCAAATACTTGATTTTATTTATGGCTCCTGAGTTGGAAGAAAGCCTTCGTTTTAGAAAGGTTTCAGAATTATTTCTCTTCTCTCTCCCACTTGTTTTATTTAACTGGCTGTGGCACTGAGTGTCGTTTCACATGATGAAAACACTCTGTTGCAGAAATCAGAAAAGAAATCAACCTCGTAATAAACTAAACTGCCATCCCATTTCTTGGTTTCCAAATCAGGTAGCTGCAGAAATGTTTATACCTCAGGCCTTTTAAAATTCCCAGCACTCCAGTATTCCCCTCCACATAGTCCCTATGTTAGACCCAAGCATTTTAAAACGCATTTATTTTCTGAAGATAACCAAAGAGATTTTTCGTGCCCCAAATCTTCATGCTCCAACACTATTTACAACCTCTATAACAGGAGAACCATGACAGGTAAAATTCCCCAGTACAAGTAACATTGGGAAGGGCTCTAATCTTAAACAACTAAGGAGAAATTCTGCTTTTTTCCAGTTAGTGCTGACAAATGTTGGGTGCTATTCCTTGTCATGCAGGAGCTGGTGTATGATGCTGCCTGCAGTAGGCTGTGGGTGATACTTCATGCTTTAACAAGAGCTAGAAGCCAGTGTGCTTATTCTCTCCTTCTGCCCAAAAATTGGTGTTACTGGGCTTTGTAAGGACTTGACCTTCCTCTTATGAACATCAGTGTTGATGGGTACCAAGCCCTACATCCCTACATTATACATGTTTTGGGTACCAAGGCTATGTCAGGAATCACAAGGGACTTGCAGCTGCAGTCCAGAATTTTGTTTTTCAGATAACTGAGGCTGTTTAAGGCACCGCAGGTTGGGCTCTGAAGCCAGCATTGCTGCTGCAGATCCAGCAACCGGTCATTGCCGTGTGCTCTGCTGAGTCTCTTCATTCTGCCATCTTCAACTGCTGAGTGGCTCCTCTTTCGAGTGCTGACCTCTGCCTTTGTCCATGCTAATCCAAACTGAGCCTGAGGACCTGACAAGATAATGGTGATAAACAATGTAAATAGGAAAAATTGAGGTAATTGTGTGTCACTGTTAAAATGGGCTGTATCCTAGTGCAGCATGCCCCATCAAGGTGGGGCGACCCATTTAACTGTTCTTAGCCCTGTTGAAATGCAGAAAACTTGAAGCTGCCTCTTTCCTCTGCCAGGTCCCATTTCCCCACTGGCCCTCCCATTGTTTCCTATTGAGAGCAAATAAGTAGGATAACCATAGCCCTGGTTAACGATATCTACCCCTGCTTTGCACATCAGTGAGTCATGTCTGTATTTAAAAATGTGAGCAGAAAGCTTCAAATGGGCATAACATAAGTGAGGGCGGAGCTAGAGAAATCTGGTTTTACAGTCTTCCCTCTCTCTTCACCAGCTTCAGTAATACAAGGAGCCTGAGGGACTGAGCTGCTGGGAAGGTTTTGCTCTTCCTCCTCTGTGTAAAACAGCTTTTAGAGTCCAGGGGAGTGTTCTCAAGACACTTAGTTGTGCTCAGTTTTGCCAGATCCCTGAAAATGTCTCCACCGACCTTAGCCTACTTTGTACACCTGCCATTGGCACAGCCAGAATCCAGGAATGTTGGTTCACTCTGACAGTGTTCAGCCTACTTGGCCTCCCCTTTGGAAACCCCCCTTTCTCAGTGCTGCAGGAACTCACTGCAGTGTGAGGCTGGAGGGGGCTGAATGGGTGCACACACGATGGACTTGGTGACTGCAGGAGAACATACCCATAACAGAGCAGCACACCACTCTGAATATCTGGTGGCTTCCCTAATGACCTCTGTTCAAGACTCCTCTTGCTCTTTGGGAAACTGTTCTTTTTGACTCTGTTCAATCTGATCCCTGAACCAGCCTTTGCGGCTGTCTAAGGTTTAGCTTTCTGCACCATTTATTTGTTGTTTATTCCCACTTAAATTGCTGGTCTTGATGCCATATGGCTCACTTAATAGATAAATAAGCCAGCATATGTGGTGTAAATATTTCCTTACAAGTTAGATTGCAAATGTGGAAGTTGTTATTTAATGGGAAGAAATTGAGTTTTTAAAGTGAGATTAACAAAAAAAGTCTAGTTGAATACTGCTCTAATGGACTTCACCCTGAAGCTTTTGAAAGCCTTTTTTTTTTTTTTAGATAAACTGACTAGATTTTTAATTACCCTAGTGATGTTTAAACCTGCCCTTTGGTGAGACACTCTAAGAGCAACTTATATGTTGTTGTAAACGGCAAAAAAAGACCCAGCTCTTTCTTCAAGGAGTGGATATAACAAAAAAAAGAAATCAGGTTTAAGAGTACTATGATTATGTGATCTAAATGGTACAATGGAAAATTCTAGGCAACTTGCAGTGCATTTACTGCTGTACAATCTAATACCCGCAGTTCAAAGTTTAACAAAGCTGCAAAGGCTAAAACAACAACAACCCCTCTCTCCCATGAATGTGTTCTGGGAACAGCATGTAGCTTATGAAATTATTACAGATACTATAAAAGGATGTATCTCAAAGCTCGTCTCTCAGATGTACTTGCCCGTATGTGTACATTGAGTTAGCTTGCTGGCAGGTTTGCCAAGAAATACATATGGGAAGGAGAGGAGTGTCCTGATATTTACTATCCTTAAAACACTTTGAGGATAATGTGGCCCCATCCATTTCTTGAATCCTGTTTTTTCCTTTCCCCAGACTGTTTCAAACTGGCTCTGTAAACAGCTGTGAGAACAGAGGTGTTTAGCTAGTGCTAAGGAGGCAATGGGGGAAGAAAAATTTAAGGAGAGGGTTGATGGGTTACAAACTTGTCCCCTTTGCAGAAATCTGGAGTAAGACTGGTTGTTCAAGATGCAAGAAGACTGGGTGTTCAAGATGCAAGAAGACTGGGTGTTCAAGATATATGAACACATGTCAAAGTTTCAGAAACAATTATTTAATGCTATGCCATCTCCTGGAGCTTAGTGTTAAATGTTTTTTGTTTGGTTTTGTTTATGAAAAGTTCACATATCTTCATGACAGAGCACAATTCCAGTATGGTCTCACAGTGCCACTGGGCAGGTGGGTTGTTAACATCTCAGGCCATGTAGGTTGCGCTCATAAAAGTTCTAGCTCTTATCTAATGGAATAAATTGTTCCTGGCCCTGGGTGGTAACAGTGTTGAGAGTAAGAGGACTACTGAAGCACACAAAAATGAGGAGCACCTGTTAAGAGTCCAACTCTTGTGCATTTTGGTGCCCTTGAAATTTAGGCTTCTAGTACAACTATTGGCTTCTGAAAATAAACCCTCTGGCTGAGGCAGGCAGAGAATGTTTCCAGGGAGAAGTGGCTGAAACAGCAGAGCTGCGAGTGGTTTGGTCTGATCTGGTCTGCCTTTGGGAAGCCAAATGGTGGCTGCTGCAAAAACCCACTTGGAGTTTGCTCTTGGAAGCAACGGTGACTCTGTTTGAGAGAGATACAGCCATGTGCTGCTGGGATGAACTACTGAGGCATGTTTTATCTTTGAATGGGACATGCAGCTGCTTGGGGTTTCTTGGGATTTAGCCATGCAGGATCTTGCCACTTAGCGTGAGCAGTAAGTGCTACGAAATGGGGATCTTGGCAGGTGGCTGGGGCTGTGTTTGCAGCCGAGTTACTGACTTGATACTGTCTTTGCCCTGTCTGGTGTTGGAGAGTCTGAAATTAGTGCCAGTTTTATCATCTTTTGTTCCTTCCTCTGAGCACACACAGCTTCCAAGCACTGCTGGTACAACTAATGCCGGGCTTTGAAAGCAAACGTCCCCGAGGCTGTTCTTGCTGGCTTCTCTGCTGGTGCTGGTGAGCCAGGATACCTGGCATAGCTCCATGGTCCCTGCCCCAGCTGGAAATGTGCGCTCCTGACACCAAATTCCTAGCCTTGTTTCGGTTACGGAATTAAAAGCACAGTGGTGGGGAGGAAGGGTCCACTTCTCAACACGCCGTTGTTCACAAGGGAGACCTGCATTCCCCAGAGGGATCCCTGTCACCTGGCAGCAAAGAGAGTGAGGATGTGTTTTGTCAGAAATCCTGACATTGTGTTTCCTCCAGACTGGCTGCCTTTTCTCCTTCTGAAGCGTGAAGATGTTTGACACCCTGGTATGCCACGTAGACTGCAATATTTCAGGGTTGCTGTTGGTGTGGCACACGAGGCTGGGCGAATACCTTCTCTCTAAACTTCTGCCTCTGTGAAATTCTTCTCTTTCTCTAACAATCTGATTTAATTTGCCACCAGGGATTTGCCCATATAATTTTTCAATAGTTTTCAACACCAAAAGCAAGGTTTTCAAAACATTTGTCCGACCCCTGTAGCTCCCAGTGGCTATTCCAGTGTCTCCTGGAAGCTGGAGTGTCGGTGGAGCTCCCACTGCGGTGTTTCCAGCTCAGAGGGTCTCCAGGTTGGATAAAGAGTGTGAAGAAACGAATACTTTCATGCTCAGTGTCACATAGCTTGCAATGAGCTGCCGGCAGAAATTTAATTTTGTTTCCAGTAATTTGAGGTTATAGATAGGATTACATCTCCCAGTCAGAGAGAGACATTAATCAAGAAACAGGCCTCTTAATCCTCCTTTCAGTTTTAATGAAACACTGTAAAAATGCCTTTCACCAAAGGATGTCAAGTATCAGTTGTGCTTTGATTAACATGCTTTTGTGACAGGTTTACTGTTGTACCATGTACCAAGTTATTCAGCAACCTAATTTCAGCTGTCTGTCAAGAGGAAACAAGTACAAAGAGAGCATTATTTTCTCGCTGGAGTTGCAATAACAGACTTGTGTATCTACAAATATTTTTTTAAATGCTGTTACTTTGCACCTGTTGTGACATTTTTAACCTTCAGAATAATGGGGAAAGGCTGGATGTGACACAAATCACACTGTCCCCTGAATGGCGATTAGGAAAGAGATAAGAAATCGGAAATGTTGCAGTTGATGTAAGCTAAGCACTTGCCTTCCTCACAAAGTGGCATTTGGACCAACTCTGTTGGAGTATAATGAGTGTAAACCTGGGGCAATTGAGAGGGCCCTGAACCTCCTCTCCTTTTTTTTTTTCTCTCCTCTCCCTCTTCTAAAGCCAAAACACATTTTCAATGGAGGCTTTGTGGTTTGAGTTGCATTTGGCTTTTTATCTGCTCAGTTCTTTCTAATGTGGCTTGATTATATTAGATATGAACTTCCTTGTGGCTGGAAGCCAACACCAGACAGACTATTCTCTCTCCTAGTTGCTGAAACCTGACAGGGGGATGCCAAGCCTTTTCACAGGAGCTGGTTTATTTTTAGAGAGGTTTTTTTCATGCCTCTTTGAAAACTGACCTCTTGAAAAATAGTGACTCCAAATCAACTTGAAGTGGAATATAGCCAGAATCTGGAGTCTTCCATGTGAATGCAGCCTCTTCCAGCTAAGATGGCATGAAACCCCACAGTCTGCACTCTCCAACCTGACACCCACCAAGTTTTGACAGCTCAGTTAACTGAGAGAAGTTTTCTATGTGAGCGGGTGCTATTGCAGTCTCCAGCCTTGGAATATGGATTTAAAGCTTCACAGTGCACTGTCTTGGATGTCTGCTGCTATCTGGACACAAGAAATCAATTACAAAATGTTCTTTTCCCTTTACAGAGATAAGTGAGCTCTCAATCTAATTCTGGTGAGTAATTGCCCCTAGGAGCCCGTGGCACCATACGCCTTGCTCAGCTTGCTGGAGGGAATGGCTGGTGGGGTTGCAGTGTCTTGAAGCAAGGGAGTCAGATGGGCTGGTAGGTCTTGCAGACAAGCTCTGTAGAAGTGGCCAGTCCTCTCTGAATGGGGGTGTTTTTCTTTGTGGGGATAGCATATCTTGCTGGGGTACACCTGAGTCTCCCTTTGCCAGTGTTCCCCCACCGCTAGCCAGCCAGTTTTTCAGGAAGGAAGGCTGGGGGCATGTTCTTGTTCTGTCTTCACATTTCCTGTGCTGCTGTGACCTGCTCGCGTCCCCAACCTCTTCCTCCCTCTTCTAATCTGCCAGGGTGCTCTCTACATTGGGGTGACCTGAGAGGATGTTCAAGAGCCATTTGTAACATCTTAATGACCATAGTAACGCCTCTAATTGTAAATGACAGGGCAATTAGTCTCAGCATAGCAGCTTGAACAGTTATGTTTGCCCTACTAAAGTGACAGAACATTCATTAATAGAATAATAATTAAAAAAAACTGATCTCCTTGGGATTTGTCCCTCTGAGGAGAGTGGCCTGGCTGTTTGTTTGTTTTCAGTTTCTTTAAAAAAAATGCAAGTTTGGTGCAAATCTTGCCAGAAATGCTCAGCTGTCAAACTTATTTATTCCATGAAACACACTTATGGCGAGTGTCTCTTCCTACTTGATTCTCAGGGAAGAAGTCTAAGAGTGAAAAAGTGACTCAATCTCTATCTTCTATCAGGCCAAAGAGTCTCGGGGCTCCTTACCGAGTCCCAAAATAAGGTGAGTATTTATGCTGCTCTTATGCTTGAGGTCTCATCCCAAAGCAGAGTTGTTTTTCTGGAGGAGGCTGTGTCACAGCAGAGCCTATCCCAGCTCTGAAGTCCTTGCTGTCCTCACCGAGACAGCCAAAACCTGAGGCAGCAGGGAGAATTAGGGGATCTAGACTGATGGTGTGTTAACATTTCTGACTGCCACCATTATATTCCACTGCTATTAGGCAAGAAAAAGCACATGTGGTTCAATTTTTGGCCATGAGACAGTGTTATTCCCTTCAGTGGAAGCTGCAAAATAGTGGGTCTGCCTTCAGTCACTCGCAAGAATTGGGTTTGAAACCCTGAAACTAGCTTTCTTTAGCATGTTGGTTCAGTTACCTGCTTGTTTTCTGTCTCTTTCCCAGGTGATGTGGAACAAGTAGTAATTTTCTGGGGGTGTCTCACCTGGTATTTCCATCCCAGATCTGAGGGACCCCATGGGATCTCTCTGGAGCTGGGTGTTCGCTCAAGATATCGCAGTGGGAACTGAGTGACAGGCAGCCCTAAAGGCAGCCTCACTTTCCCAACCACCATTGTGTGGTATTAGAATCATAGAATCATTAAGGTTGGAAAAGACCTCAAGGATCATCAAGTCCAACCACCAACCCAACACCACCTAACTCACTAAACCATGTCCCTAAGCACCACATCTACACGTTTCTTGAACCCCTCCAGGGATGGTGACTCCACCACTTCCCTGGGCAGCCTGTTCCAATGCCTCATCACTCTTTCAGTGAAGAATTTTTTTTCTAATATCTAGCCTAAACCTCCATATCTATATTTGTATTTAGGTATTGCTAGTAAACAACTTACACGGTGAAGCTAGGATGTCTTTAAAGAAGCTTTTACGAGCTTTCTTTTTAATGTTTTAACCAATGAACATGCTGGTACCTTGGATGAGGCAGCACTGGATTTTTGTTTTTGACAAATGCATCTGAAATCTGAGTAGTGAAGCTGTCATTGTTTCAAAAATAGCTTCACTCCTAAGTGAAAGCTGTCATTGCAGATGTGTTTTAGCTCAGTGGAAACATCAGGACTGTGTTTGGGTCTGCAGGATCACGACATCTTTTTAAGCACAGTGGGAGACAGATGGGTGAGCTGCCAACTCGATGCAAAAACAATAAGAGAAAATGAGCTTTTTAAAAATAGAACAATTGCATTTGGAAAGAGGGTTGTTAGGGGGCTGAAGTTGAGAGGGAAATAATTCTCCCATGATCCCATCCTGGTTTTTTATATTAAACAAAACATGTTGCAACATTGTTAGCAATGAAGTGTCAAACTGGAATGCTTCCAAAATGGATGGCTCCAAACTGCTTTCATATTGACCCGAAATGTCAGCTGCTATTATGTTCTGCTGACCACTGGTTGCTTCCAGAATAGCATTTTCTTCTGTGAAATGAAAGAAGTTTCATCTCAGTGTCTCTTGGTGTTTGTGAAGTGTGATAGTCATGGGAAAAGATAGTGCCTTTATTTCAAACCACTTCTCGGCTCAAGTGAAATGAATTGTTAATCTTGAAGTTATTTATATTGTGAGAGTGTGTTTTGTACGAGAACATTATATTTGCACATCTAAAAGATCTTCCGCTTCACCTTCTTACAGCCAGCAAACCAAGGTGGTAAGCACCTCTGATTTATGTCCCTGCCTTCATGTAAACAGAGTTGGACTTTGACATAGCAACATTGATCTTACACTCTGCAAGGAAACTTATTTTTTTGCATGGAGCTATGCAAATAGACATGAATATTGAGAAATGATACTTCTGGTAGCAGTAGGCTTAAGCTCTGTGATCAGGTCTCTAATGATATAATGACAAGTGTGGGGTTTTTTTGTTTGTTTAATCCTCTACAAGGCAGGAGAATGTTGAGGCAGTATTTTATGTCACATAATGTAGGCTTACATTATGTGAATGCCTCTTGGTCTTTAATTATCAGGGAAAAGAACTAGGTGATCTATAAGGTCTTCTCAATCTTCCTCTTCTGAAAACTTGTGCAATATAATCGATTCATATTTCTGTACTCTATTTTTCTGTAGTTGTCTCTTGAAAAGGACTCTTGCAAGCAAAAGTGAGGGAAATAGGTCTATCTTTTTGGAAAAGATAAACAGGTCCTTTATCTGCTAAAGACCAGAATGAAATATACTGACCAAATACACCTACTGGATCTATTCTTGTAAAGTAACAGCAACTAAATGATATGTAAAATGTAGGAAAAATCTTAGGGGTTTTTTGTTTTCAGAGACAGATATTTCCTCTGCTGGAAAAATCTCAACGGTTGGGTTGGGCAGAATTTGATTGCCGTACTTGGTTTCTGTGATAATTTGGCTCCAAGAGGAAATGTGTTTGAAAGCTGTGCAAGTGTGCAACTTTGGTAAAGTATTATTTGGATAAATGAGAAACTAACCCTTACATCTCTACTAATCAGTATCCTTGGGTTTCTTTCTGTCTTTTCTGAGAACCATAGTTTGTGTGTCTTAAGAATTAAAAGATGAAACTGCATCACCTTGGCTACTATTTTGTACAGTGAAGTCTCTGACAGTTTTGGCCATTCAGACTCATTCCCTCTTTCTCTGTTACCTCCCAATGAAAATTAAAGTCAGCTTGTGGAAGGAACAACAGCTTTTATGGATATCAGGCTATGTATTTATTTATTTATTTAATAGGGAGCTAGCTCCATTCTATCCAATCAAGTATTAAGAAGAAAATAAAAAATCACGTGTTTCCTGCAGCATTTCTATCCATTCCTAAAGGAATGCTGAAGCATCCCAAATAAACATAAAACAAGCTCCTTGCTGGAGGAGTAGATGAAGAGTTGAATATTGGCAGGACAAGAAAAAAATGTCATACTTGCTGTGCAAGATATTTCTGAATGCTGGGTAGGGATTAGGTAAATAGTTGAGCTGAATGCTTTAAAGAAGAAATGCATAACATGAAACACAAAAGCAAATGGTCCTGTAGTAGCTCTGGCAGGGATCTGTACAGAGAAAAAAAACCAAATGCCCCCAATGACCAGGAGGTTTCGGTAGAACGACAGATGTTCAAAGGGTTTTGTGTCTGGGACACCCAAACAACAACTAGGGATGTTTTCCTTGCATATAGACAATGAGTTATGTGACTTGATTAATGGCAGTTCCAATGCCTGAATTTGTCACCTTTCCTGAGCACTCGAATGACTGTCATCGCATTTATGAAGCGAGGCAGCCGTGAGCCGGGACCTGTGCGGACAGCCTGGCTTCCAGGCAGGGTGCAGTGCCATCTGCACACCCAGCCCGGGTCCCTGCCTGGCTTCCCTGTCTGACTCCTGTCCTCAGACACAGTGGAGGCTGAATTCCCCTTTCTGATTAATGCTGGGAAAAGATGTTCTTGGCAGCTGGCTTCCCAGTCTCGAGCGGAGAGGGATCTGAGCACCCTTTCCTAACTGGAAGATTGTGTATCCCTATAAACTACAAAGCCTTTTTATTTCCTACATGGTGTATATATCAGTCTGCTAAGCAAATTCTTCCTTCTCATAAGCTTTCCTACCCCTAGCAGTTCTCAGTTTAACGTCAGCCATGACTTCTGATGATTGTGCTCTTCAGGTCTGGGAGCCCATCTATGCCTCATCCCAGAAGTGTGTTCTTCCGAATGCAAACAAATCAAATTATTAACGGCTGTCCCCAGTATGAACCAGGCAACCTCCCTGGTATCGGGCAGAGCAGGGATCCTGCTCTGTGCTTGCAAAGGAAATAGTTTGGCTTGGGACTTTCATTATTTGCAATGTTACTTTATACCTGTAATACCAGATAGTGTGACAGACTGTTGCAGCTTCAAGCTATTTGGGATGGTCATGGAGAAGATAAAGAATATTTAGAGGTCCTATTCATTTATTTGACTTTATTTTTTTTTCCTGGCAGTGAGTTAAAGGTGCACCTATATTAGTACTGCTTCTATTTTGTGTCAGAAGCAGCATTTGAGATTTTTTTAAATTTCAGAATCACTTTGTTGGAGCAAAATGGGTGCAGCTTTTCTTGTCACTTGCCAAGCTAGAATGGCAGAGAAGGCTCGGCTATTTTTCACCACTCTGCTGAGAAGAAATCTGTTTCAGGCAGCTGCTGATTTTATTATTGCAATAAGCTGTGGAGAGCGTGAACAGAACAGCACCAGGGTCTGGACTGTGTGTGATGGGTTTCAGGAGATGTTGTGCTCTCGACTGTAAAGGGAGCGAGGGGGAGCAGTGACAGCGGTGGCACAAAGGGCTGTGCCGAGCGAGCTGGGCGAGCGCCCAGGTGAGACGCTTCTCAGGATGAAAGGGCTCCTGATGAATGAAGCCATGACTAACCCGTGGCCTTTGGAGGAGATTGGTGCTTCCAAAGAACCTCAGAATAGCTTTGTTTACAAAACTTGCAAATAATTGAAATGTTAGCAGTGCGACTGAGTCATAGAAAGATGAAACGGTTTTACAGCTGCTGTGATGATTCTTGTGAATCCGCAGGGGGTCTGCCCATTGGGAATTTCATTCCTAACAGTAGAAATAGCAGCTCTTACTATGAGCCAGGGCTCACGCTTAGCAGAAGGCAACTAGGGCGTTGGTAGCTTTCGTAAATGTGAGTCAGTGCAACGGCTGCAGCAGACCGCAGGACTCTTGCTACAGCCCAGGTCACTGCCCAGTGGCAAGCTGGCCTCTTTTCCTGAAATCCCACAGAGCCTTGGTTGGAGTCCACCCCCTGTTTTTCTCCAGTCAGGTCACTTAAAGTGGTGTGCTCTTTTTTTTTCCCTTTCAAATAGTCCCCCAGAGGACTCCAAGACAAACGGCTCTCCCAAGGCTCTTCCCAGGAGAAGGCTCAGCTGCCTTTGGTGATGCTCTCCTGAAATGTCCGCCCTACAAACTGTGCATGGACACCAGGAGGAATGATCCCCATCTTCTGGGAACAAGGGATGTCTGTACAGCAAAGCAAGGCTCTAGAGATGAACTTCTGCTCCCTCCTGCTGTACAGGTGAATAGATTCCCCAGGGTGAGCCTGTCCCATCTTTTGTTGGATCCACTTGTTTAGAATATTAGCTGCCCTTCACTGGAAAGCCTAATGCTTTAAATTCTGCTGTAATGGCCTCCCACCCCCTGCAACTCTAGGGGGAAAAATTCTGGCCAAATAAAGGATCTGTAAAAAGAAACATCTCTTTTTATATGACACCCTGTTAGCCCTAATGACAGTTTTCTCTCTAAGTGCAGTAAAGTATGGAAATATTGCTGTGCTCCATGGTGCAATTTTCTGACTGTGATTTTCGTTGATAAAAGCCTTCAGAGCACACATTTCCCTTCCCACTTTATCTGCCATCAAAAGACTGCAAATACATGAAAAACTCAGCTGCCACTCTAAACAAAATATACAATTACTCTGGGTTGATGTTTTAAGCAGAAATAATTTCCATAGCAAAAACCTGCAGCTATTTTCCAAGTGCTGTGATGTTTGCTTCTAGCTTTTTGCATTATGCATGTATCAGCTGTTTTAGATATGTGAATGCAAAGATGAGATATCACAAGTTGAAACTTAGCACTTGCCAAATTAAATATTTGTTGGGCTGAGCCCTAAGTTCGTTACTTGACTGCTATTTTGCACCGGAGAATGAAAAATCTTTTCTAACTTGCCAAAGGCAGTTATTTTAGGAAGCTGACGAAGAGGGCAGTTGTTATTCAAGTGGTTGGATAAGAAAAGGAAATAGTACATGTTAACTCTTCTGGAATAACCAGATAGATGAAAGAAAGTGGAAGCATTCCTGAAGTCTGATAATTTGTTTGGACAAATTTAAGCAGAAAAGATAGGATGGAAATTTGATACTTCATCTTTCACAACTTGAAATATTAAAATGGGGTTCCTTATGTCTCATGTTGCTTGGATTGAATTTGTTTTTTGGGGCACCTCCAAACTTTAAAAGGACCCAAAATCCAGAACAGTGTTCCTGTGGTGGTCGGGTTTTTTTTGTTGTTGTTATTGGGTTTTGTTTTGCATACGGCTGATGATAGAGATCAAGATGACCGTAACCTTAATGGAACTGTATTTAGAAACAGAGGCGGAAACATTTCTTATCTTGTTTCAAGGGCTGAACCTAAAAATAATAGTCAAAAACATCTTATCTTGGCAAAACAAAACTTTTCCTTTTTGACTCAAACTGAAAGATCTCTTACCTTTTCTAAGTTACTTAGGCTTTATTATGCTTCCTTTCCCTCCCACTTTAAAATTATAGTTCATCTGTGTCATTCTGAACTGCAAGTTCAAAGCTCAGTTTAAAACTTCGAAAAGTATTTTAGCACTCCTAAGCTAGAACTGTTGAGTTTGGAAGAGAAATCTTTACTCCAGCTCCCCAGTGCTCAAAGCAGAAACACTGAAACTCCAACTTTGAAAATATGAATTTATCAAAATATTTTGATACTTTTCATGTCACAAAATCATTTAGGTTGGAAGGGTCCTCTAGAGATCATCTAGTCCAGCTGCCCTGCTGGAGCAGGGGCAGATAGACGGGGTTGCCCAGGACTCTGTCCAGTTGGGTTTTAACTGTCTCCACAGATGAAGATGCCCTCTTTTTTTTTTTAACTGTCTCCACAGATGAAGATGTCCTCTTTTTCTTTTTTTTTTTTTTTTTTTTCCCTTTCTAACTTTAATGTTAATACACTAATAGTTTTTGTTGCCTTCCAAATCCCATCTCTGCAAATTTGGTGTTCTATAAAAAGGAGACGACAAAAAATTTCCCACCTCACTCATCTCCCAGAAAGTACTGCCATTTGCACAATTTTGGGTTTTGTTATTGTTGATTATGTATGTAACGTTCTCTGGAGAGCACTACAGCATTTCTGGTTTCATATAAAGAAGTTTGATTCACTCTCTTTGAGGAAATTTTCATATTATGATTAAACTTGGCTTTAGTTCAGAGAGTCTTTGCAGTGAAGATTTCTGTGTGCTGGTGAGGTCATGTCACCATTAAAAGTTCGTGCAATGAAAGAAAGAGGAAGTCCAGAATGCAGATACGTGGCATTCAGTTAGATTATCTTAATTCAGTTTGAGAAAACGAATATTTAGCATTCTGTGGCATGTAAAGATATCATTTCATAGAGGCAGAAAGTCACTGAACTCCATATGCAAGTGGCATAACTAGTTACCCTGACCTGAACTAGTCCTGCTTTTACAATGGCAATGGATCCGCTGTGCCGGACCCTCATGCTGAAAGGTTCATGGATTTTGGTTCCTGTCAAGCCCAGCTCTAAGCTGTAGTACCTCATTTTTTTTCCAGGTCTGGTTACTCAGGGACAGACCATTTGCCAGCTCCTTCTCCTCAGGCTGCTGGAGCTGGTCCCTGCCTTAGAGAAATCCAACGCATAGCAGGACTCAGCCTACAGAAGCAGTGTTTTTAAGCAAAGGAAAAAAATCAAGCCTCCTGGCAAGACTTAGTCAACTGCTCTGCTGTTCTTATTTATACAGCAGTGGTGCTCAACTCCACAATTAAAATCATCCAACACACTGGCATAAAGGTCAGGCAGCAGATGCTGCTCCTAGACCTGACAGATTCACTGATAAGCTTCACTTCCAGGCAACGCTTAGAAGAAGAAAATTAACATCAACATTTAATATTTCCAGCAACATGTGCGCATACACAAGCAGAGAGTTTATTCTTCATTTTTTTAGTATAATTATGCACTACTAAGTCTCAACCTTTTGAAAACCCTGCCACACGCTAAATAAAATTGATACTTTCAATGAGATGTGTGACACAAGTGTGACTAGCAATTCTTCACGTACAGTCAAGTGTTTGTGTAGCTAACGGCAAATGAGATGTTCTGAAGAATGAATGGATATTGCATTGATATACTGAATATCTTTGCATAGTAATAATGGAAGAAAAATCAAATTATTCCAGAGTCTGACCAGCCATTGAGTGGAGTTATATGAGAACGTAAATTGGAGAGAGAAAGGGCTGTATCTCCGTATTCTCGCCAATCTTTTATAGGTAATGAATTGTTTAGAACATTTAGCTGCAGAAAAGCTTTTCAGTTGGAGTCTGACAGTCCTTCAGGGTATTCTTAGAGGTTGTCTGCAAGGGAGGTGGATGAGGAAAGAGAAGAGCTTAACCCTATAAAAATAATTATGATATATTATTAGCAACTAATGGTAATCTAATGGAGTCTTTTCAGCAAAGACACCACTTGCTGCAATTTCTCTCTGTCATATGCATAAAAAAGCAACTCTTAATGAAATCTACATTCTGGTAATTTCTCAAACTCAGTGAAGTTTGCAAAAAACTTTCTGTACTTGAGACTTTACCTGTTTCAGCCTATTTCCATGCTACTGTTAAAGGCAGCAGGCAGTGAGGTTCAACACTTAAATCATCATTAGAAATCTGTTGAGACCATGTGGTCTAGTAGTTCCAGGGTATACCTGGGATCTTTCCTGTTTTTCCCCCTTTCTTACCTGTATTTTTTCTTTCTGAGATTTTTATTTTTTTACGTGAAGCACACTGGCATGACTCTACTCATTGTGTACATATCAGAACCTGTTGGATGGTTTCACTTCACAAAGGCATAAAAAGTGTTCAGGATAATTGTGTTCCTGCAGGCTTTGTGAAAAGAGACAGCTAGACAGAGGGCAGAGACCCTATAAATATCCCCATAAAATCAACAGGGTGTAAAAAACATTCCTGGAAGAATGGAACTTGAGAAACTCTGATCAGCAAACAAAACACCTCACACATGAAATCTCACTCCGCAGTCTATTGCCCATTGCCTAAAAAGACTTAGCTGAGAGTTGGAGAAGGGAGAGAGGAGGGGGAGAAGAGGACAAGGACAACATTAGTTAAAAACAGGGCACGTTATGTAGTCAATCAGTAACTGCTGCAATCGGAGTTCATCATCTGCTTAGCACTTAATGTCTTGGCCTTTTCAGAATGAATTTTATTAATACTAATGCCTTTAGAAGACTGTGTCAGTCATTATCTTTGTTGACTCGCTAGTCTGGCTAGGAGGCAAAAGTGCAGGACTTCTGGGTGGCCAATTTTCTTGAAGGTACAAATCCTATCCTACACATCCTTGGGTGATGCTGGTAATGTCTTGCTGGTGAAGGATGGCTTTTAGTCAGCCCCTTCTCTTTAGAAAGCACAGAACAGGCTTCTTGTACAAGTTCTGCTGATCCTTTGCTTTTATTTCTCTGTTTCTTTCCATCAGTTTCCCCAATTAAGTGTAACAATTTCAGCTGCTCTGGGCCCTTGCAGCAGGAGCAGAAACATTTGCAATCCTGCAGAAAGATGTTTTTTGTAAACTCCCTCTGAAATTGCTAGGCAAAAATAATTTGTGTGCTCTAAAAGTTAGGGTAGAGCGGAGACCTTGGAATCATGCTGCGAAGACCTTTGTCTTTTTCAAAACATTGATTTTTTTGAGGAAGGGAGATCATCAACAGAAGAAAAAAAACCCCACAACTGGCATGCTGGGGTGGGCCCATTAGAGGAATGCAGGCTCATTATTCCTGCTAAATATGATACTGCGTGTAAAGTCAAAAAAGCAAAGTGAGGTCTGGAAAACTTGGCAGGAAATCAGCCAAGATCCATTATATTATCTTTCACATGGCTTGTTAGTGGTGACACTAATTGAAGGCTGGGCCCTCTCTTTTGCTGACTCTCTAACACAGGGCCAGTTTAATTTCACCTGATTATGTTGCCCTATTGTAAGAAGTCTGACAAAAACAAGATTTGTGGAAACTCCTACCAGTGAGTCCTTGGCTGTCTGAAAGCTCTTTTGGCAGCTACAGGGTTTTTGTTAATAAGGGGACTGACCCATTTTTCATTTCCAAATATCCCAGATAAATTGGCTACCATACTGCTGTATTTCAGCTAAAGCTGACCAGGTTTCTGTAGCTTATAGAAGTGTATTTACTTGTGGGAAACTTGTGGAAATATTAAAAAAAATGTCAGAATTCCTACCCTCACTCATAAGAAAATGACTTGAGCAAAACTGTGCCCACCTGGGGGTTTCTAAAGAGTGGGAACAGATTAAATAAATGCTGTTATGGGAAGAGACCATACAACAGTGGAATTGTTTTGGGAGAACTTTTTGTAGCACACTTGGATAAGAACCGCGATTATTTTGCTGCTTTTATCAACATTATTTGTAATTTCATTTTATAGTTCCCTTGCTTGCTCTTTGTGCTTCCCTGAGCAGACAAGCTCAGCTGTGTAAGCAGGAGCTGAGTTTTACCGCCTGTGTACCAGTGGAAATCTAAAGTGACTCTGCAGAAGTCAAAAACATCTGACGTGGGTTAGGGGAGAAATGGTCCCACTAAAGAGCTTGTTAAAGAGAAAAATTCCTTCTCCAATTGTGGAGGAAATTAACTATTAGAAGCAGCCAGTTGGATGTGCCTCTCTGGGGCTGGTGACCAGAAAGACTTAAAAGTCCATTAAGCTAATATCTAAATTAATTCTTTGCACGTAGCATGCACAAAGGAACTGTCCTCACAAGCTGGGCTGTGGCAAGGTCCTGGGTTCCCATCGGGGATGGGATTTACATCAGCGAGAAAGCATTTGGTGATTGTGACTACCAACTGCGTTAATCATCGTCTTGAATTAAAAGTCACTGACAAGTTGCTTTGGGATTCGTGTGGCTGTGCAAGCGAAAAAAGACAGAATGAGCATTTCTGAGCAAACGAGATGTGCCAGTGAGGGGTCATCCTTTTCCTCTGTTGGCTGATGATGCATCACACAGAAACGGGGCTCCATCAGAACAGGGCAGGAGCTTCATCAGGCAAAATCTGCCCTCTCACTTCATGAGGCGTGGGGTGGGACTGGCAGGAAGCTGGTTTAGCTTCAGGAGAGGTGTCAGTGTGTGGTGCCACAGGGACCTTGCTGATGGATGGCTGCCCCAAACAGGGCAAAGCTGGGTCCTGCCTTCTGCTGCCTGAATGGCTCCTCCGTGGCCAAGGGAGGCTGGGTTTGGAGGACCAGGTTTCCTAGGGGCCACCACCACGCACCCTGTCTAGAGGCTTCTGTGAAGCAGAAGCAGCCTGCCAGTCCCTTGAGCCATCTAGTGGTGCCTTCCTTGACTATTGAGTAGAACATCTTGCTGCAAAATACACACAGCATGTGATTAATCTGAAAAGACTCATTAGTGGCAGAAGCAGGCCAACTACAATGAAAATGAGACCGTCAGTGTTTTGGTAGGTTTCCAAAGCAACAAAAATTCTGGCTTGGAAATGGCAGATGAGATAAAGAGGTGGGTGCCAACACAGGGTGCCAAAGGCTAAGGAGGGTGCTTTGGTATGTTCCATCCTACGCTTTGTCTTGGTGTTTGCAGCACTTTATGGATGCTCATGGAATGAGGCTGGGATTTTTAAAAGAAAAGCTGAACTTTCTAACCTGAAACCTCAAATCCTTTTCTGATGGGTTTTGTAACTGAAAAGCGGAAATGGAGTCTTCAGTAATTCAAAAAAGATTTAATGATCAAAGCTGCAAATAAAAGTGTGGTGACTCATCTTAAAATTGTCCATGTGCTAAAAAGTACAGGCTGTGTGAGACATCATGTTGTCACGAGTGGTTTTGCTCAATGAGGATATTGGAGCTGCTATTTCTTCCAGCTATGGAAACAATCTAAGTTCTGCAGACCTGTGTTTATAGAGCAGAAGAAAAGGCAACAGTCCTGGCTCTCCCATTTGTGTATTTTATTTAGTAGGTCTGTCTGCAGCATCTGAATTCATTATTGTGCTTTATTACGTTTTGCCTTCATCCAGAGTGTCTGCTCCCAGCCGGAATCTTGATTTTTTTTTTTCAGTTTACGCTAACAAATCACCCACAAAAACAAATACACACAAACTGATCTTTAGAGTATTAATACCTTTTTTTTTGCTTTCTGCAGCATGCATTAACAATGAAATATTTAACTGAACGTTTCTCAGTGTATGCGTTTTCTCAAATTAAAATTACAAAAGACAAGGAAATTAAGATAAAAATATCCACCCATGCTGTTTCTCAGCCTCAAAAGTAATTTAATATTTCCTTTTAAATTGTTTTGTTTTACTCTGCTTGAAACAAAAATTAGTGCAAAATGCAATGTGGTTTAAGTAAAGGAGAAACTCCTTGTTCCTAAAAATGTTTAGCCTGTCATACAGAAAAACATCTAAAAGGAAGCAGGGGAATTTGTAACTCCCTACTGGAAAGATATAATAAATGATTTGGATATACTGATACAGGTCTTGTTTACCCAGTTTCTCAATTCCCTTCGTAGTGGCAGTGAGATACCTTCATGTTTTATTTTCAAATTCTCATAACAGGTGCAATATTTGAACTCCAATACACTAGAATGTCATTGCCCACTTTACAAAAATCATTGCTGTAGCTCTGCTCTTAAAGATTTATTTGTAAAACATGCTTTTTTATCTTGCAATTTTTGACATCAAGTGCCTCCAGTCAATGACAGATAGCTATAAATCAATGCCAGCTTTTACAAGAATCCCAAAAGGAACATCTAACATAAAATATAATGCAATCTAATCATTTGGTACTTTTTTCCCAGCTTTATCTGAAAAGAGACCTGCTCTGTGTGCTGAGAGACAGATCAGGTTATCTGATCTAGCAAGTCTTGCAAACAAGCAAATTCAAATGTCTTATCATGCATCAAATCCATTGTGGTCACTTAATTGATTCAGTTCACATAATGCACCTGTACAAAATGCTCTTTAAATCTTACATTACTTTACAAATACAGTTGTTTAGCAAATGAGAAGTAGTATTGTTGTCTCTACAATTGTTTGCAGCGCATTTAAATGGCCTTTATTTAGTGCAGTCAGAGGTGCCACAGTTTAATGGTGACATAGAAGAAAGCCCTGTTTAGATAACACAGGTCTTGAAGGATTTTATCGGCTTTTTTTAGGGGCAGTCCAGGCTAGGATAAACAGTTTATGTCCTTCAAACTGGGAGGCAGAAGCTCTTCATTTGCAAAACCCAAGTGCTTTCCCATTGCTCGGCCTTGCCTTGCAGTGGGGGAACACTTAGCAGAAGCGGTGAGAACTTCTCCAGAACTTGGATACAGCTTTCCAGCTGGTTTTGATAAAATCCAGGACAGTCCTGATGGGGTGTGAAATGCTTTGTACTTGCTCATTTGGTGAAAGAGCTGCAATTGCCCTGCTGGGTCAGAGCAACATCTTGGTCTGGACAGTAAGAGTCAGAGTAAAACCCTTGCGAGGGAAGTGCCGAGCAGTACAATTATGGAATTCCCACAGGAGAGTTTTCTCCCTGTGTCTCCATCACTGGTTGGTGCTGAGCATCACACCATCAATGTTTTATTTCATATAGGTCATTTATCCTCACCAAAGCCATGGTGAAATTCTTATTATCCATGCTGATAGGAAGTCTTTTGAAGTGGGATGATATGGAACCTCCATATCTGATAGCAATGAGTCCCCCCAAGTTTATTATATCTTTATCAATGATCTGGATGAAGGGATTGAGTGTACACTCAGTAGGTTTGCAGATGACACCAAGTTCTGTTGGAGTGTTGATCTGCTGGAGGGAAGGAAGGCTCTGCAGAAGGATCTGGACAGGCTGGACTGATGGTCTGAGGCCGACTATGAGGTTCAACAGGGCTCGGTGCCAGGTCCTGCACTTGGGTCACAACAACCCCCTGCAGCGCTACAGGCTCAGGGGAGAGTGGCTGGAAAGCTGCCTGGAGGAAAAGGGGGTGTTGGTCAACAGCTGGCTGAACATGAGCTAGCAGTGTGCCCAGGTGGCCAAGAAGGCCAACAGCATCCTGGCCTCCATCAGCAATAGTGTGGCCAGCAGGACTACGGAAGTGATCATCCCCCTGTACTCAGCACTGGTGAGGCTGCACCTTGAATCCTGGGGTCAGTTTTGGGCCCCTCACCGCAAGAAGGACATTGAGGTGCTGGAGCAGGTCCTGAGAAGGGCAACGAAGCTGGTGAAGGGTCTGGAGCACAGGTCTTACGAGGAGCATCTGAGGGAACTGGGGTTGTTTAGTTTGGAGAAGAGGAGGCTGAGAGGAGACCTTATCACTCTCTACAACTACCTGAAAGGAGGGTGTAGTGAGGTGGTTGTTGGTCTCTTCTCCCAAGTAACAAGTGATAGGACAGGAGGAAATGGCCTCAAGTTGTGCCAGGGGAGGTTTTGGTTGGATATTAGGAAAAATTTCTCCACTGAAAGGATTGTCAAGCACTGGAACTGGAGATATTTAAAAGACGTGTAGATGCGGTGCTTAGGGACATGGTTTAGTGGTGGACCTGGCAGTGTTGGGTTAATGATTGGACTTGAAGATCTTAAAGGTCTTTTCCAACCTAAATGATTCTATATGCTTCAGAAGAAATTATGTTTCATTAATTCTAAACTCTTCTCCTTTTGCTCTCTCAAATTTCACTGTGTATCCCCCGCTCTTCTACTACAAAAGAGAAGGCTATAGCAATTGGCTGATGTTAAAGGAGTTGATGAGAAGATCAGAATGCTCTTTGTGTCTGAGAATCTTTTACATTTTCATGAATCTCTACCCTATTCCACATTGTTTGTCTCTTCTCTAAATTCAGCCACCTGTTGTGTATTTCCTGTCTCAACCACTCATCCATGCAAGTGGGGATGGCCTTGCTACCAGATATAATCATGAGTGGAGAACTTCAATGCTGATGAGAATGAAAAGCTTGACAATGAGGAGGAGGACCTTTCGAGGCTCAGGCACTGAAAGCAGTGACAAAATTTGGCTCCATTGTATTTGCTTTTTATGTGTGTTCAAAAGAGGAAAAATACTTGCATTTTAATATCAATCCAGCAATCTAAACTGAGAGGGAAGTAATTATACATGAAAGAAATACAGTCTTTTGTAATAAGATTTTTAAAGTATCAGTTTCATTCTATCACAGCATTTTTATGATTAGATTTACCTCCTAATATTTTAATAACTTTAGTATGAAGTAAGGAAGTCCTTTGTAGCTTATCTCACAAGCCTGTCTAGGACATTGCACTTAATGAGGTTTATAATTCAATATAACCACATCTGCATCTTTAATAATGCCTAACATTTAATCTTCATTGCACCACTTGAATCAAAAGACCTAAAATTAAACCTGCTGCAGCTTAATCTAATAATAAACATGCGTGACATTTTTTTGCAAAATGTGTGCCTGATCAGCGCGGTGCACTCTTACAAGTGTATTAGATGTACAAAAGCAGAGTTTAACCAGCCCAAGGTAGATGGTGACATTTAACTCCCACCAATACATCTACTTTGGGGAAACTCTGAGATCCTTCCCCAGGAAGAAAGGTCCGGTTGTCAGATGGTTAGCAAACTCAGGTCCAAA
The DNA here is from genome assembly GCF_000699245.1 of Pterocles gutturalis. NCBI lineage: Eukaryota > Metazoa > Chordata > Aves > Pterocliformes > Pteroclidae > Pterocles > Pterocles gutturalis. The sequence continues at coordinate 19,075 of NW_010100769.1, read as the reverse complement.
TCCCGCTAGTTAGAGCATCATTAACACAGACCCTTACTAGTAACAAGAGGTCTTCAGACCCTTTAACTTCAGGTAGATGATTTTGGTACCTTCAACAGGAGCCTTGACTGTGTATGTGGTCAGTGTTAAGGTGTTCCTCATTTCCCTGGCAATTAGCTGGAGCACCTGAGCTCCTGAATCACCTCAACATGGTTTGGCTTGTCAATACAGCAATGCAAGTGTCCTTGCCACTTCATGTCCCCAAGGCTCTTGTAGGCTGTTAAAAGCCTGCTGAGATGATGCTACCAAGTTCTCAGGTGGGAAGGTAAATCAGTCTGGATCACAGGGGTAGTCTTTCAGCCATGGTTAGCCACAGCCATGACACTTGGTTGGTTTTGGTAGCCACAGTAGTAAGGTTGTGCTCCTCTACTATGGAATGATGCAACTGGGTATGAGACGTAGACTTTGTGTGAGATTGATTGATGTGACTTGGCACAAGCAGCCAGAGCAAAACGGCCAATTTCTGCAGAACTCTCTGTGGATTCAGGGCTTTGCATGGGACCTATGGGTTGGTGTTGTTTCTTTTCAAAGATGTAAATATGACTTTATAATCAGGTGTTATGCTTTGTGGGCTATGACAGTTCTGTCCCTCTGGCACCAACATTTACCTCTGAGGAAAGTGAGACAAACAAGCAGGGCACGTAGAGATAACATTTTGGAGAACAGGCAGTGTTGGAATAATCTATAACGTGTTCAGGTGAAATGATGAATTTGTGAAAACTGAGCCCAACTATTTAATGAGAAGCTAAAACCTCTCATTTATCCTCAGGCCAGCTACACTCAAAATCACTGTTTTGATTCCTTACAGGTGCAAAAATTAGCAACAATTTAGTGACAGATTGGAACCTATATTAGACCTTGATCCAAGATGTATGCTGTTCCCCCTATATTTAAAGGGCTCTGGCTGTGGTCCTTACTGGATTGTAGAGCAGTCAAAGTCTGTTTTCTTTTAAACGTATTTTGAAGCTAGTATGGTAAACAACACTGTAGCTCCTCCATGTGCGATGCTTTTGTGATATTCACAGGAAGTCCCCATCATAATAAAAGACAGTTCTTCACCAGGATCCGATCAGAATGATTTGACATCAGCTGGGTCAGGATAGGGAGCTTTGATCAGGGGAGATGAAAGACTGGTGAAAACTCTGCTGGGCCATAGAGTCCCCTGTTGAAGCTGAAACTTCACGTTTCAACAGGGCTCCATCTGACTCTAATTAAATAAGGGAAGATCAAAGTCTACAAATCTCCCTGATCTATATCAGCACGGCAGACTAAAGGTAAAAATTCTCAGTATCTTCCTGTTCCTTTGAAGTCAACAGTGAACTTTGTGCTGTGCATGAGGACATGATGAGTGCCATTTGGGTAGCTGCAGGTTTACAATAATTTTGATGTAGTGTTTATACCAGGGGAGGGAGAAAAACTGCATCTTGAAATGATGCCTTCACAGCTGCGGGTCCCCACTCCTCCCCCAGACTGATTTTATCTTTAGGATTTACTTAGTTTTATCATTATTCTAGAGGAACAATTACATCTAATAAATCAGGGAAACCATTGTCTTAGTTCTCCTTCAGCTATAAATCACAAACTATTCCATTTTTGTACAACCACTTCCCCTCCCGCCTTCCTTGCATACTAGTGAGGTGAGCTGGAGACACTCACTTGATAACAACATCCTGAACTAAACCAGCTGGAAATAGGCAGTATAATAGCACCAGCCTGCTGTCAGCCCTCATCTATTTTTGTTTGATTGGTATCGGATTGTGATTGAAAGGCTCACTCCTCGAGTTAGCTACCTTGAGGCCAACCTTGAAAACGTGTCACATTTGGCTGCTCGATAGCACCTTAAGCAGAATGTTAGATCCAGAGCGCGCACTGTGCAAAAAATAGAAAGCTGGCAACTTGCTATGCTGCACAGCAAAGGAAAAGCAACATGGAAAGAATCTGACAGACATGCAAAGAAATGGAAACGCTGCAAGGCAGAGAGAGGAGCCAGTACACGTGCATTAGCAGCTCTGGGCAGGACGAAACCGTGACTTCCCCAGGGTCCAGGCCAGCATCACGTCTAACTGTTGTTGTAAAATACAGTGTCCCTTCTCTGCAGTGAGGATCTATGTGAGGACAGCTTTGCCTGTGTATGGCCCAGGAGGGCGGAAATCAGAGCAGTTCCCAGAGTTAACAGGCTCTTACTTGCTGGGTTTGGGATTAAGGTTATGGAGGGGATGGAGAGTACGTAGCTGTGCTAGGGCTGTGTAGGATGCTTATATAAGACATGTGAATAGGAGAAATAAAATAAGTGTTGATTATGTTGAATAAAAGTCAAAACAAGAGTGACAGTAACAGGTCTGCTACAGAGGAGACCATTGGTTATTTTGATTTCAGTTTCTGCTGTCTGACTGACAGCCATAAATAATAGCTGTGAGGCCAAAAGATACAGATCTTCAAACCATACCTCCCTGAAAAGAAGGGTGGGGTGCTCTCAGAGGTTGTGGGACTGAGGCTAATAGCAGCAAACCATGGCAATGAGCTCCAGAAGAGAGAAAATGAGGGAAGTCGATACATCTGCTGAACAGAGTGATGCTCCAGCACAGAGACCAGGAATAGCAAGGGAAGAGTTGAGAATAAATAACCCTTGCTTTCATCTGCGCTGGAAATGCAAATAGGAACTAGATTGTATTGACACAGGAGTAAGAGATGTCATTGGTATTGCAGAAAATGTGGCTTGTCTTGGGGTCAGTGTACTGTGTTTGATGCTGGTTTGCATTTGAGCTGCTCTCAAAATAGCACGCTAAGCAACAAATACAATGCTGCTACTTTAGCTATCACAACAAAGATATATCAAAGAGGCCTAAGCACAGTCCTTGCTAGCAATAAAGGACTTTGTAAAACAGAGGTTGCAATTGATATTTAAATTGCTTGCTTTTTCAAAACATTTTAACATCATTCCTATATCAGGTTCTCTAGTGGGTGTCTCATGAAAAGCTGAGATAGGTCTCCTCTGGTACGTAACCCGTAACATACCAGTGGTGCTTTCTAATGCGCTTCAGAAAGGGAAGGATTTTTCCCTTAAATGGAAAATCTGTAGAAAACCATTGTGATCATCGATGGATACTCTCTATATGGGTAGCCTTTCTCTCTCAGTGTCTGCTTGAGATTTTCTCTCTCTGCTTAGGAAGCAAAACTCCCTTCAGGTTCCTGACTGAAGGCGTGGTTGTGTTTTCACCTGCACGGTTCATCCACCAAAGCTCTCCTTTGGATTGGGACTGCACACAGCTGGGCAGAGCTTTCTGCCTGACCAGGCACACGGGGGTGAGTTCTGCCCCAAGAGATCCATTTTTACCTTTGGACACGCTGGTATTGTCATACTGCTGCTGGGGGAGCAGGTGGAGCTGAAGGAAGGAGATCTTTATTCAGCAAGCAGATGAGGGTAGGTCTTAGAGGGCAAGCAGGACTCGCCATTCATCCTGTTTGTCCCTGGAGTTCAATACTACACCCAAGCAGCTTTATTCTTTGGTGCTAGAGGCAGCCAGGGAAGTGATGGGAAAGCTGAGTCTGGGAGGAAGCTCTGATGTGTTCTTACTATTGCTATAAAAGGTTAATGTCAATACAGAACCCTGAGAGCAAAGCAGGGCTGTCAGGAGCACTCAGTGGTTGCATTACTGGAGTGGCAGAACAAGGCTGCTTCAGATTCCTCCCAAACCTTCACCTCTTTTCCAGGTGAGCATGAAAATGAAGCGTATCACTTTTTTTGAACTATTTATTTCTGTTCTGGGTTAAGCAGTATCTATAACCTGGATTAAATGGCTGTCTGCTAGTGTGATCCCATAACAAATGTCCCACCCCACAAAACCCTGGCTAGTGTATTCCCACCGATGCCGTTTGTCATTTTTCTGCTAATAGGTGCAGAAAAAGGAACAATGAACCAAAGGTTCCCAATGGCTGTCAGTAAATTTATTTTGCAGTTAACAGCCTTTGTAATGCACAGACTAACTTTATCTCATTTCACTGTGGGTGTGCTGGGATAATTGCTCGAGTACTTTGTTAAAAAGAAAAGCTCTCCACATTTCCATTAACTCCTGGCATGGTGTCTGTTTCACTTGACTGCACTAGGTACCATTTACAGTTCAATTTCACAGTCATGATGGACTGAAACACATAAACCTGCTTTCTCTCCACTCCACTAATCACATGCATTAATAAACAGGGAGATTCATAAGGTCTGTTACTCTTATTTTTCCTTTGAAGGTCTATTTTTATGAATTAAATCATGGGTTCTTTTTCCTGTGAAATCAAACTGCCAGAGGAATAAATACAGTGCTATCTTATTCAGTAGGGTGTAATAAGCTACTATTTTAGGGAAGGAAGGCAGGCATAAAGAAGTTGTTGCAAACTAAAAAGGAAAAAAAAATGCAGCAACAAAGAATAGCATTGTATGATGTCAATCTACAGTATGCATGTGTTTATATAATCACATTGGAATTTACTTTGAACTTTAGCCTGGAAAATTTACTTACTTGGGGGAACGGGAAAGGATTTGAGCATCTAAGCACCAAAATAGCTAAGACAAAGTAGTAAAACTGTGTGGTTGGTTGTACAGCAGAACCACGTGAAAATGCAAAGAATCCTTTTTGTAACGGGTAGAGACAAGTAAGCCACTTGGTCATTATGGTATGAGATAAGTATACAAGGCACAGGAAATGCTGTGTTATTCACATTCCTCTCTTATTGTTTTTCCAAGGGTGGCTAATTTTTGCCTTTTTAAGGAACTTTTTTTGTACATGACTTGTTCTTGCTCTCGTTTAATAATATCCGTTCTCGACAGAAAAAGAAAGAACAGTCATAAGTACCATTACATGGGATAAAACATGGGTAAGAGATCAGAACACCAAGGGCTGTCTTTTTCAGTGGCTTCTTTGGTGAAACAAGAAACCGAGGGCTCAGTTGCCTTGTTCTGTGTTCATTGCCACTTCCCACAAAACTCCTACTCTCTGTAGGGATTGCCCCATCTGTCCCTTTGTGAAGCTGGAAGCAGTAGCCTTTCTCTGCTAAAGGTATATGAGAGAAGCATTCTGATTCCTTAACCACATTTTTAAAAGCGCTCAATACCCAGCAACTTTTTTCTGGGTTAATTTGGCCAGAATAACAAAAGATCTCAATGCTTTGGTTGCTGAGCTATTTAGAAAATCATATTGCTTTTGCTGATGACATGGAAGCCGAGCTCACTTCAAAACCTCACCCAGAAATGTTTGTTAAAATGGAATGCACAGTTTTGCATCACGCCTTTATTTTTTCAGTTGGTTTATGGCATATTCTGTGACAGTGGTATGGCCACATCTTTGATCGTACTCAGCCCATTCTTCAGTTGTGCTCAAAGAAAATCTTACTGTGAACAATACTAATTCAGTCTGAAAAATATATTGGTAATGGGCTGCTGGGTTTTTAATCTCTTTCCATAAAGCAAAACAGACTTTCATTCTTAGGATTTAATTGCTATTGTCAGAACAGCTTTGCAGTCTGTCTCTCCCCTTTACATGTTGCCTTCTCAGTGTATTTTTTTGAGAATGGACGATGGTTGGGATTGCACCTTCTGTTAGACAGACATTGAAAAGCGTGTTTTTCTCTCAGTAAACGCCACCTGTCCTAAAATGCAGTTGGGTGACTTCTGTGATAAGCCACCTGCGGTGTATAATGGCAACGTGATTCATCTTCAGACATAGCTATTGCAATAATAAAGCTTTTTCCAGTCAGTAGCTAAGGTAATTTAATTACAGTATTTGAGCTGGAAGACACAAGCATGTAGAAACTTCCTCTAAGTGACTCACATAGTGTTTGGAAATTCACCATAGCAGCAAGCCTTTGCTTTAAAGTTTACTCTTCCCTCCTCTCCCCTATTCTCGTTTTATTTGGTTTTAGAAAAAGCTGTTAGACTGTGAGGGTCCAGAGCAGCCCTTTGCATCTTTTTGAGATGGGGATCTAGAGAAAGACAAAGCAGGATGATGTTAGGTCCCTCGTACCCCACACACTGTGCAGCCTGCAAGTATGGGATGGGTGGAGGAGGCGAGGAAACCCTGACACCTTGGTCTGCTGGTTGACTCCCTGGGAAGCAGATCTCCTGACCCTTTTGAATGCTCTTGTGAGTACTGCAAACACACTTGGAGAGGGTGAAGCTGATCTTAGAAAAACTGGATCTGTGCTTCTAGCAGCCGCAGAGGTCAGTACTGAACACTTCAGTCTTCTGCTCTTCGCTGAAATTCTCCTGACCCACTAGGTAAGATGATCAAATATAAGATGGGGAATGATGAAAAGACTCTGTAAATGCACAGCAGCTGTTTTTCCAGGCAATGGTCTGAATCCTTGGATGACTAATGTGGTTAGTTCTCTCTGAACAGCAGATTCTCTGTGCTCCTCTCACGTCTGGGGTTTGCAGAGGAGTGTGCTGAGCATTCCTGGCCCCAGTGGCCTTTGGCTCAACTCTGTGTTTCTGTGACACTGCATTTTATTTTATACACTGGAAAGCTTAAGGGAGGTTGTGTGGCTATTTTGCTTACTTCTGTGCTCCACAAACTTGGGTGGGAAGTGTGTCCATTAACTGAACAACAACAGCAGAAATGAAATAGGGCATCCTACCACTCGGTGTCATTAGACCTTGTTATCCCATGTAATTCATGACCATTTACCTAAAGTAATTTCTGCAGTCAATGACTTTTCTTCACTTGCTTCTCTGATATTCCAGCCTGCTGAGTTGCTTCAATTATGAATTTAGTAAAAAATAGTTTTAACCTCATAGATCTTGTAATATTTTTGATTCATTTGCAGTCAGTAGCAGCAGATATGATCCTTCTTTTTCCAGCATCTTCACAATTCCCATTCGTCACCTGGAGTCCTCAGAGCCTGCAGGGTTTTGGAATACCTGAACCTACAGCCATATTTTTTTGTTGTGCTCTAACAATTCCTGGATTGAGCTTTACGGTCTTCTTATCTACTTTATCAGTTATTCTCCATAAAGTCCCTGTGATCCATGGCATGAGGTCAGTTTTACTTATGGATCAACAGCCTGTTCATACAGCTCAATTTCCCCTGTTTCTTCTTTCCAAGCTAAAGCTGTTGTTAGGCTAAAGCCTCGTGGCTTCATCTACCAGTAGAAATAAATCTGGACATAGCACGCATCCTTGTCTGATTTCTGTAGTCATCCTTAACCATTCCATCATCATCTTGTCCTCTGTTGTCACACGTGATGTCTTGCTGTAAATGTTTTCTGTCAGTTTGATCAATCTGTTTGGATGTCACAAGTTTGCAGAATTCACCGTCTTTTGCTTTTTGTGCGGTGCTCTCAGAGCCCGCTCAAATTTTATGAAAATATTATAGCAGGGTGAGCTGGGTCCTGTGGACCTTTCTGAGATCTCTCTTAAAATAGTACGTTGGTATGTTTTTCCTGAGTACTGCCCTAAACCCGCCCTCTTTATCTACAGGTATTTCTCTCCTGCAGGCACTTCTCCCCAGTGACTTTCTTTCTTTTCATTGTTTGCTTTGCTTTTATTTACACTTCTTGAGGAACTAGTTTGTACAGCACCCTACCTGTAGATTCCCTACCTGCCTGTAGCACGTGTTTCCAAAGCCATTTTTTCTACCGTTTTCTCTTTTGAACTTTTTTCCAAGACCCTGAGACTTTGACTCTTTTGTTTAAACTGCCACCCCAAACCAAAACAAATACCTCCCCCCCTCCAACCAAACCAAACAAAAAAATCTTTGCACCTGCTCTCTCTTATTTGTGCCAGGAGGCTTCTCTACCGGCTCTTTCATGTGCTCTGGCTTCTTCAGAACACTTTCCACCCCATATTTTTGCTTGTTCACCTTGAACAGTTCTTTATGAACAGCCTTTTCATCTCAACCTCTGTGCCCCTCTCCTGTTCATCTGCATAAATTGGAGTCTCTAAGATACTAGCCTGGCCTCATGAGCAGTCAAAAGCCATGTCAGAAGAAATATAAATAATTATTAAAAAGAAGCTAGAGTTGACACAAGAAAGGATTAAGGATTAGTAATGGATGCAACGTAATGTTTTACTGTGCCCTTCTGCTAAGAGTGTCTCTAAAAGTATCCTGGGAAAATGACTGCTGGATCTCAAATTACTTTTTCCCCCCTTTTTTTTTTATCAGGCTGCCTGGGTTTTTGCTGGCTTCTGCCTTTATGCTGATAAAGATGACTTTCGACAGGAAACAATAGGATCTGTGTGTAACAGCCTGCGTTTCTGGTCTGGATTGCTTGCCAAAATAGCTACACTTAACACTTGCACAGTTCTTTTCATCTTCAAAGCCTCTCACAGATCTGATGTAAACAGCTGGAGTTCCACTGATTTTGGTGGCAAAGAGCTTAGTAGCCTTCAGAAAAGGATTATGCATTTGCATGGAAAGTAGGAATATCATCTGCTGCTCTGCCAGCTGAAATATTAGAAAGATATCAAGCTTCAAGCTAGAAAGCAATTATTAGCTGAACGGGGTTGAGTAATTTTCCTTGTGGTCGACATACAAATTCCTGGCTACAGTTCCATGGGATGAATCAAGGATTGATTATTGAAGCAATTCTTAAATGTGTTTACACGAAATGCAACTGCTGAGACAAACAGTATTTTTGAGTGTAATTGATTTTGATGTTTTATCAAGCCATGTACCTGTATGTCCTAATCCGTATGCCCAACATGTACAGAGGTATTGTCTTGGTAGATTTTTTTCAGTATATTAATAGCTTTGAGGTTTACTTTATGTTGTTTCATGGTATTTAACAAATAAGATGCTTTATTTCACTAGTACATCCTATGACATATTTAAGTTTGAAGTGCACTTAAGAGGTCAACAGCTAGTCCATCCCCCTGCTCCATAGCAGAAACAGGTCTTTCTAGCCTGTGAAGATGTTTATCTAATCTTTTTATGGATTATTTTCTGCTTTTTCCTATTTAGAGACTGATAACCCTGTTCGCTTTATTTTCAGGCAACACCTGACTCTGCTCCTCTAGTGAAAATTAACCCAGTTGTTTCAAACTTTCCCTGTAAATCATCTTTCTCTGTACTTCTTATGATTCTTGTTCATCTTCTCCGAACCATCTCCAAATTCTCCACATTTTTTAGTGTGATGTGCAAACCTGGTTGCAATATTCCAGCTGAGATCTCTCAATTGTGTGCAGAGCAGAATGCTCATCTCCCATATCTTGCATGTAACACATCTGCTAGTGCATCACAGGGCAGGATCAGCCTTGTGAGTACAGCAGGATGGGAGCGATTCAGATTCAGTTGGTCTGTGATAACCCCAATTTCTGCAGTATTTCTGCTGAAGCAGTTATCCCTGACTCATGTTTTTGTGTTTGATTTCTCTTTGTGTCTTTACTGAATTTCATCTTGTTAATGCCAGACCATTAGGTATGAACTGGTGCCCATTTGTCATATGGGACCTGAATTTACTAGCAACAGGCACAGGCTTTCCCTATTGTGGAAATGAGTTCCTCTTCAAAACCTGTTTAGGAATGGATGCACGAGGAAGGGTTAAACTGTTTTAGTGGTTAGAACTGCTCTTCTAACTCAGCATGCTTTGTCAGGGGCTCTAAAATCAAAAGCTTTGGCTTGGTCAGAAGAGTTTTTACGGTGATGCCATTGACATGAAAAATAAGTCATTCCTGTAGCACCAACTCTGACTCACCCGAATAGGGTTACTGCTTTTTACATCCATCCTGCACTTGGCTTTCTGTCAATCTGGACATCAGATTCCTGAGCCCAGCCCTCCTGTGGTGCCCAGTCTCCTCCCAGAGCCCTGAAATTAGAATGTAGATGTGTGATTGTTTTAGTTTTGCGTGTGGAAGATGAAGCACGGGGTGAGCTGAATTATGTTCACTGCTCTGGGAAAACTATGCAGCAAAGCCAGGATTTGAAAATACTATTTCAGTGTTGTGAGCTGGTGCTTCAGCACAAGCCTGTTCCTCATATCTGGAGAGAAATAACCTCTGGAATACGAAAGATGGTGAATTAAACTGAACACTCATCTTCCCCAGTGATTCATCTGCTTGTTAGTTTCTCCTTGTGGACAATTTTTTCCTCCCTCTTTGAAGAAGCAGCTTAGAGTAATTCCCTTGTAATTTGTCCCAAGTGTGTCCTGCCAAGTCCCTAATCAAAGTCTTTTCTTCAGAGGCCACCTCAGCAAACCTGTCCCGGCGCCAGTGTCTCCAGTGCAAGTGACACTTCTGGGGGAGCACTGTCACTGCTTCTGCTGTACCTCACCTGGAGCTCCCCGGAGCAGACCTGGGTGAGAGAGCAATAAAAACATCTTCATCTGTCTCTACAGGCAAGCACTCCTGCTGCTTCAAAAAAGAGGTAACCAGCCTGCATCAAAGGGAGATGTCCTGAAAAATGTCACTGGAAACACAAGCCTCTTAGTGTCTTGCTTATGAGCCATATTTTTTACAGTCAAGTATTTCACTGCTACCTTAAAAACACAGATTGCAGAGAGATTCGGAACTAATCCCATCCCCTGCTCTCTGGTGCAGGTTCAGCTGCTTTCAGCTGTATATCTGCTTTTTGAAGGAAACTTCTGAGGATGTTTTTCCTTTTGCATCTGTCAGGAATCTTCTTCAATTCATCATTCTCTGCTCTTAAATATTTGACAGTGCCTTCCTCTGGGCTTGCTCTTTTCTCCTTCGGTACTTCCTTCATAAAACCAGATTCCCGGCTCCCAATCCTTTAGTGAGTTTTTTGATTATTTCCCTCCCTAGTACCCCCTCCGTGCTTTCTCTTCCCATAATTTCTTTATTTGCTTTCTGGTATCCCTTCTCTACACAGGCCAGTAACTCTTACCTGAATCCTTAAGGAGCTTTGTGAATATAATTTTTCTTCTCTTTCACTTTTATTTAAATACATTTTGTTCCCAAATAGCTCCAAACTGCCACAACAATTATTTCCTAGTGAGACTGAAGGAGATGCTTGCAACTATTTTCAAATCCCTGCATTCATCATTCCTAGCTTCCCATATGACCTCCCTTCTCTGATTATCCTGGGCAGCCCGCACGATGAGCAAGGGCTGTGAATAACCCTGAACACCTCTCTGAAGCAAAATCCTCCCTCTTCCCTCAGCTTAATTTTCACATGGTGCATTTGCTGCTCTACTTCCCTCCAGGATGCTGCCATAAGAAGTTCTGACTCTGTTTTATGGCAGATATTCTGATGGGTGCATTGTTTTCCTGTATCCTAACGCAATACGTGGTTCTGCCAACACGGGTGTCACTGCTGTCGTTTGGCATGTCTCCAGCAGCATCCCACCAGCCGGACCCCTTGTGCTCCCCCTGTCCAGGGTGATGCTGCGTCCAGTGGGGCAGCGGGTTCTGCAGTGGCTCTTGCAGGCTGCAGATGACGTTGCCAAACCCAGCGTATTCGTGCCCATCATCTGTGATTGCTTTTTGTCTTTCCAGCTGTTACAGACCTTCCCTTGAGTTGCCAGTGAATCTGTCCTAGCAACAGGGAGAGTTGCTGCCATGAAAAGGCTAATCAGAGAGACAAGTATGGAAATATGGTAATGGTATTTAAACCTGCAGTACTTTTAGCTAAGAGCTGTCTAGCTTTGCTGCTTCTGTAAAGCTCTACCTTTGTACAGCGGGGAAACCTGGTGTGAACCAATCCTGTAATCTGCAGCTAATGCTTATCTGTAAAATACAAACCCGATAAAAATAGCAGCCCTTCAGACTCTGCTTGATGTATAAAGAAATGCGCTGTGGTATATTTAGGATTAAATCCCTTAATAGCAGTAATTCTTCCATTACAGCACAAAGCATTTTATTTTATATTGGAATATGTCCAGAAAGACTGTTTAGTAGAATCAATTCAAGACTTGAAGAATAGTTTAAATATTTAGATTATCATCCAGTATCCCAGATCCAACCTCACAAGGAAATAAAGGGAAAGAACTTTTTTCCAGATGCAGAGGACTAGGATACTGAATGCAGAACTCCAGCTGCATGGAAATAATGCAATACACCAGAAGTATGTCAGATGCTGTATCAGCTGGGTAATTTTTAATTGCTATTTTGATAATGCATCTGTTTTGATGCAGATGTTGCTGTCTAATACAAGACCAAGATGAATAATATCCTTGTGCCTCCTCGTAGTAATATCTAAATACTATAGTTGGGGTTTTTTTTTCAGCATATTATCTTTCATTCTGTCTGGAGTGGTATTATTTTGTGAATCTGTCACCAGCAGTGATGTGCTAGGAGGAAGGGTGAGCATAATCATTTAGTTATGAGACACTGAATAAAATAAATGATCTTTTCATAGATTCATAGTATTGAAATCCAGAAGGGATTGTTGCGTTTAGCCTGACCTCCTCTGTATCACATCTTTATAAAGAAGGAGCTGTCTCTTCTGCACTAATCATTTTTTGAGGCTTGTGTTACATACAATTATCAGTCTCCTGGACAAATACCAGCTGTTGGGATCCTTCCAGCTATGCTTTTTCCTGAAGAGGCTTCTGTATAATAGAAGGGGACTGATGATGCTCTTTTTGAAAGAAAATTGTGCTACAGGAGCCAGGAATGTAGGAAGGAGCTTCAGGTACAGGGACAATGAGGGTTTCTGGCATAGATCTGAAACTAGTAAGGGTGAGTGTTGAAATGAAAGGATTCCCCAGCCTGGCAGCCAATGTCTTTCATTTCATAGGGGAAGAATCACAGGGATATCAGACAGCAGTGCCCCAGAATAGGAGACTTCTCCCTCAGTTTGCAGCAGCCCTTGGTAGTCTCCAAAAAGAAGGATGCTGTATGTAAAGAAGAAGGAACATTTGTCCCTATGACAGCAAAATGACATTTTTTTTTTTCTTCTTGTGCTTGTTGTTTCAATAATGAGCAGATTGCCCATAACCACAGCAATCAGTAACGATGTGACGGGTTTCTAATGGGCTAATCACAAAGGGTTATAAATGTCCTGCAGTGAAACTGGTTTTGTAGGGCTTCTACCTCTTTGTGCCAATAATTGTTAGTCACATCGGCACATATGCTCGAGTGACTGTGAGTGGGTGTACACACAGCGAGAGGATGCAGTAGGCTGACTGCAGAGAGGAATTATATTTTGGTTATTTTGAGTTTTACTAAAGCCTTGTGTACTTGATAGACAGCTACTACCATTCTCCAAGTGCTCATGTCAGTGTGTTTTTGACACCTGCCTATGTAGATACAATTATGGCAGCACATCCATATCAGACCATTAGACACTATCAGTCAATACGGGTTACGGCCGCAGATCCAAAAGAGGGGGGGGAAATAGGATGCCTGCAAAATGAAACTCCCTTTTTACACTGTATAGACCATGAACTGTGCTGGGGATTAGGCTGCGGCTGTGTCTCATTTCTGAATGCTCTGTTTTCCTAGAAAAATGAGCACAAAGTGACCTTTATCCTGCACTCTTCCTATGTGCCTTGTGCTCGCATGGCTGTAACAAGCTTTCCCAAGAAGATTGCCTCTCTCTCCCTTCCTTTTGTGGGCGACTAAACGTGTACCAGATGGGAGCCCCAGGTGTGGAGCCTGCACACGGCTGCTCCACCTTCTTCGAGGACAGCAATTGGGAGCTCTGCTGGTTTCTCTGCCTCTAATCTGTTTTTTTTTACAATGAAAACAGCATTTGGTTGGGGCTCTCGTCTCTTCTGAGTAAAATGCTTTCAACCTAATCTTGACTCTCTCTGTGGGAAAAAGATACTTGGGAGAAAAGAATATCTTCCTTCTCGTTTTGACACAGCCTTCTATATAGCCTCAATGTCAGGAAAGCCATTTATAGGGCATGTACAGTAATTGCATGCTTAATATTTCATCAGCTGCATTAACAGTAATGTCACTAAAACCAGGTATAGATTTAAAAGGATCTTCTTTGATTAAAAGTGGCTTTAGAGCTTCTTGTGTATAATAATAGCAACGGTCTATATTATCATAGATGTTGCTATGGGTTTCTGAATTTAATAATTCAACATATACACACACACAGAGACAGATTTGCACTGAGATTTTGGACAAAGCATATGCTTTATATTTGGCAGCGATCCTCTAATTACACCAAGCCTAGACTGGTGTGAAGTAGATTGCTTCAGCTTGAGCCACACTCTTCTTTCGCAGCCAAGAGACTGCAATATTTTAGGATTGTGCAAAACCCCATGCTTTCATTACCATGCTATAGCTAGCAGCTGTAAGAAATAGTGGTTAGAATAACTGATTGGTTTTCTACCAGACTTACTTTAGCCTCTCACGGTACTATGTCATGTAATGTTTGGACATGAGGCAGAGATGTTTATTTTCAAACAGTGCTTCAATTCACTTCAATTCTACTGCGTCGTGGCAGTAACTGAGAAAAAAGATCTGCTGCCAACTCTCAATGGGGCTGAAACCCTGTGAGCATGCTTGAATGGAAAATAAAAGAAGGAATTTGTTGGCTGTGTCTTAATAATAAATCTCTTGAACTTCATTCTTGTCTTAGAAATGAGAAATAAACTTTGCATCTAACTTTGTTAGATGGTAATGAGGAATCCCTCAACCGCAAGTGTCAGTTGGCTTCTTCAGAAACACACTTGTTGGTTATAATTTCCTTTTATTATTGAGCTAATACTTTTGCTAAACTTCAGTAACAGATCCATTGTTTTTTGGCCAGCAATGAGGTTTTTTTAATGCCTGTGCTTCCCTGATGATAAATTTCACTCTTTTTTTCAAGTTATAATAATCCGAGCAGATTTCCCAGATGTCCTCTTCCAGTCTGAGCACATGCACATCTTGAGTTGTGCAGCCTGAGTTTCCATCGACAACCAGAACTCATCTCTGTAGACACAACTTGGGGCATGCCAAAATGCTGGAATTTGTACTTCCCAAGGACTACTGTGCCAAAAGGTGAAGGCATCTTAACAAAGTTGGGTGGTGATGCCAAACTGTGAAGAACACCTATCAGAGGAGCACAAATGCTTTATTTTGTTCTGTTGTAACTTGGGTCTGTGCTTTAAATTAAATATGCATATACATGCATATATATATTAAAAAAATATATATGGTTCTTCCATGGTTAGGAAAGAAGAAATTATTGGTCAACATTGCATGGACAATATACTGCCTTCAAAATGGGCATACGAAGTATGGCAAACCATTGTTCATTTTCTGCCTGGATCAACCATGTTGAATGATAGCATCAGCCACGTACAGCCACTGTACAGCTGCTCTAAGCTTTATAGGTGAGGAAAATTTATGCATCTGAGTAAAATAAAACTCAGCTTCAGTGCTTACTTACAATTCAAACTGTAATTAGCTATTTTATAAATGTAGACCTCCACATAACAGTAGTAGAATGAGAAATACATCACTCTGGTACTTCTGGTCACACCATTTTCTGTTCTATTGGGGTAAGAGCAAATATATTGCAAATTTATTTCAAGATTATGTTTTTTTTATTCACACTGCTTGTGGGAGAGTAATTTCATGGGCAGGCAGCATCCACACAGCAACACCAGTGGGATACGGCAGAAGTTAATTCTCAGGTTCCAATAACATGACAGTCACATTTCTGGAGGTAGTATTACCTTAAATCTGCCTTCTGCTTTCATGTGGGAATGAAAGCTCCTCTCCAACTCCTATGCTGTGTCAGTGATCACTTCCTTTTCAGCTTCGTAGAACTGTCATTTTCTTTTCCTGTTGTTTGCTTCTACTGAACTAACATCTTTTGACTTTCTACTAGCTATGACACATGCATGCAAAGATTTGAGGTTTTGGGGTTTTGTGTCAGATAGTTGATAATATTTTTTGAATTCATACCTGCTTTCATAATATTTCAATATAATGGATATAAATGGAGAGAGATACACATAGATATATACTTACAATGAAATGAAAGTTGGGTCTTACAATGTTTGCTTTATAACTGTTGGGGTTTGTCATTTGAAGAAAACATTGATTGAAAGAACAGGTAAAAAGAGCCAGTCATGGCTAACTCCATTGTTGAGGAATATTTATTTAATGAAGAAGCTCTTAAAGTAATTCTACTTTTTGGCTCAATATGCAGCACACTTACTTTGAAGCCAAATCATCATCATAACATTAACTGATGTAGTTACTTAACTCGGTCTAATGCTGTTTTTACATTGTAAAACATCAGGATCAGTTCTTGGTTCTGTGGTAGTTTAATGAACACAGATCAATTCCTATTACCACTCATCTGGAGACTGCTATTAAACAACTGGTAACTAAAAGGTCAGAAATGCTTACCATTGAAAAAAGCAATCTCTGCCTTCTCATCAGCCTTCTAGCTCTAATTTTAATGCCCATATTTAAAAGAGAAATAAATCATGAGAACCCTCGATAGTTAATGGCTTTGCCTTTTTTCTGTGTGGGAATAGTGTGGTAGCTTTATCCTAGTCTTTCCTGGAATTTCAGCAAATGCTTCATTTAACGAGGGGATGAGTTTTTGTTTAAATGCTCTGAAGAATGTGGCTTACAGTTCTGGGAGTTTTCCAAGTTTTAAACTGTTGATCGCCCTTTCAGGCTTTGCTTCAGGTATTGGCCCCTCAAATCTAATTACATCCCTTTGTGACAGAACTGCCTGATGTACTCCTTTAAATAGTTTGCATCTGCTCTGTAGGACTAGCATATTTCTCTATGCCTAATTTGGTGAAAAAAATCCTGAAAAGTGGATTTAGTGGATCTAGGGTTGCTTGTGGTTCTTTTTCCCTTTGAATAGACTGCTTTCTGATAAGCTTTGTAAACAGATGTGTCAGTGCTTTATCTGCTTTATTTCCCTTTTCATGAAGGATTGCTTCAGCTAATTATCTTGGTGCTGTTTTGTTTCTCCTTCAGTAGTATATTACTTTCTCCACTAATATTCCCTAGATTACTTCTGCCTTCCTCAATTCCTGAGAGGATCTTCCCATCCTTGTACTATTGAATGGAGATTTCTTTTTTTTTTCTTTCTTATTTTTTTTCTAGCCATGCCATGCAAATTTCCTTGCCAGGCTACATTTGCCACTCCCCATGGGATGACATTGCTTGCCTTGTTTGGTTTCTACCTTCAATCACTGCTTTGATTTTATTTTTTTTCCTTGGGAGTATCCTGAAGCTCTGTAAACTGGCTGAGTAAAACTCGGCAAACCTGAAGGTGGATGCTATCCAGATGCTCCTGTTGTGTCGAATGCTTATGTGCTTTGCCAGGCAGGATTGGGCTCAGTCACATCCTCAGCATTGATGTGAACACGTTAAGAGAGATGTTTCAGGGATTCTCAGGAGAGTACTTGATGCATCAGGAAAAAGAAGAATCTAAATCCTGCCCACACAATGCCAGACTCAGAAGTGGCACTTAGAGCTTAGGAGAGAACCATGCATCTTTGAAATCATGAGATCCATGTGCAGTGACAGACACAGAAGCCAACACAGTGTTGGGTATCCTCAGGAAGTCCGAGGTAGTGAGATTTCTGGGCCAGACAAACTACAGCTCTAGCCCCTGAGAGTGTTTCTTGTTCATCCAGACTACACTGCTCCCATTGCTGTAGCTAGCTGTGTTCAAGCTCTACCCTGGCTCGCTGTACCTGCCGCTGTAATGTGCCGTGTAAGCCTTCATCACTCGACTGCTGCTTGCTTGTTGAAATTAAACCCCTGAGAAGCAGCGGTCTCTCCTTTCCCCTTGTGTACTTTTCCCATGTCTTGTACAACGCAGCCCATATTTTGGCTTGGGTCCTTAGGTGCCGCTGTGATTTATACTGGTGAAAAAGTCTGTGCTCTACACAAATAAATTTATCTCCATAGTGCACATTAGTGCATTGCTGTTATGCTGTCACTGAAATATCTGGGCACAGGTGACTAATTTGAGGCACATGATGAAATTCATGTGTTTCAATTACTAAAAGAGTAAAAAGCCCAACCTAGGACTGTAAATGCCTTTCTGCTTACTTATGTCAGCCTCCTGACATAAGGCTTCCCTTTTGGCATTCCCCTGTCATGGTGTCATTAATATTTCCACCCCCACTATATCCGTAATGATCTACTTGGTTGACCTGCATCATTTAAAATATTTTTTCATTATAGTGATTTTCTCATTTAGGTCCCCAGGAGATCCCGATATGTAATCAGTTTTCTCTAACAAATGACCTCCTTTACCTTCATTAGTTCAGAATTAATTTACTAGCGTCCAAGATATTGAATGACTCTGATTAGTAAAATACAGTCAAAGAAATAAATAAAGTTCTTTTTCATTTATGGTCAAGGCAAACATTAATTAAACCCCATATTTCTTTGCTAATTTTGCTCACAGTTGAATTTCATAAAGGAACATTTGATGGGCTGTCACTAGACATTAGATGAGGGTGGGGATGGGATTACAGCCTCTCTGTGCATGTAACATCTGCAAGGTGGCTCCATTTCACGCAATGCTTCACTTCTCTTGCAGTTTCCTCCACTTTTTAGGGAGCTTTTTAAATGAGCAAGCCAGGAAGAGCTGCTGTCTTCAGTAGGCAGCAGAAAAAAAGCACAACGAGGGCTTCGGGGAGGACATCCTTTCTGCTGGCCGACACTTCCCAGCCACACACCTCCGTTGCTTGAGCTTCAGCTCTCGAGATGTCTGTCTTATCTCTGTATCTCTCCTAAGAGATGTGCCTCCTTTCGATGCATGCAAGTTATTTACAGAATTAGCCGTGCTGCCAGCCCCTTACCCTTTAAGGCTTTGCAGTTTTCCATTTTGCAAATGTGCCGCGGCAGGCACTGGCCCGGTGATGGCATTTTTCTTCCTGTCACTTGACAGTAAGCACGCTTGCACTTTGCACTGCGCGCAGGATGGCTGATGAGGCCGTACGGAATGTGTGCAACGAATGGCAATGAGGCGTTGCTCGAGGAATGATGGTTATTCCTGGAAAAATCCAGCCGTGTAGGGGAGGGTACACCCCATGAGTTATTTGTCCCCCTTCATCACTCCCATGCTGCTATATTTTCCTTTTCCAAAAGGCAGAATAAAAAAGGTACAGGTAATTTTAAATAAGCTTTTTTCTTTCTCTCTCTTTCTCTCTTTCTCT
>NW_010100768.1:40557-51264 GCF_000699245.1 Pterocles gutturalis | reverse complement strand
CCTGCGCCGGCCCATCGCTCCCCAGCAGCTCTCCACGGGACCAACGCTTCCCAGCAGCCCTGCGCCAGACCATCGCTCCCCAGGAGCTTTGCACTGGATCATCGCTCCCCAGCAGCCCTCCACTGGCCCATCGCGCTCGAGCCACCCTGCACCGGCCCATCGCTCCCGAGCAGGCCTGCATCGGCCCATCGCTCCCCAGCAGCCCTGCATCGGCCCATCGATGCCCAGCAGCCCTGAGCCGGACCATCGCTCCCGAGCAGCCCTGAGTCAGACCATCGCTCCCCAGCACCTGTGCGCCGGCCCATCGCTCCCCAGCATCCCTGAGCCGGACCATCGCACCCCAGCATCCCTGAGCCGGACCATCGCTCCCCAGCACCCCTGAGCAGGACCATCGCTCCCCAGCAGCCCTGCGCCGGACCATCTCGCTCCAGCAGCCCTGCATTTGCATCGAGATTCCCGGAGCAGCCCTGCATCGGCCCATTGCCCCTAATTAGCCTTGCATTGGCCCATCGGCCTATGACCCCCAAACACCCTGCATCTGCATCAAGGAGTCGTCCATCGCTGCATTGCCTCCGAGCATCCCTGCATCACCCCCTTGCCCCTGAGCAGCTCTGAATTGGCCCATTGCTCCCCCGAGAAGCCTTGCACCCGCCCATCGCTCCCCAGCAGCCCTGAGCCGGACCATCGCTCTTCAGCAGCCCTGCATCGGCCCATTGCTCCCCAGCAGCCCTGCATCGGCCCATCGATCACCAGCAGCCCTGCGCCTGCCCATCGAACCTCAGCAGCCCTTCTATGGAGCTTCGCTCCCGAGCAGCCCTGCGCCGGCCCATCGCTCCCCAGACCGGACCATCGCTCCCCAGCAGCTCTGCACCGGCCCATCACGCCCCAGCAGCCCTGCATTGGACCATCGCTCCCGAGCAGCCCTCCACCGGACCATCGCTGCCCCGCAGCCCTGCATTTGCGTCGAGCAGCCCTGCATCGGCCCATCGCCCCTGAGCAGCCCTGCATCAGCCCATTTTTCCCGAGCAGCCTTGCATCAGGACATCGCCCCCGAGAAGCCCTACATCGGCCCATTGCCCCTGATTTGCCCTGCGTTGGCCCATTGGCCCATTGCCCCCAAACCCCCTGCATTTGCTTCACGGAGCCGTCCATCGGGCCAATGTTCCCGAGCAGCCCTGCATCAGGACATCGCTCCCCAGCAGCCCTGCACCGGACCATCGCTCTCCAGCAGCCCTGCATTCGCATCGACCAGCCCTGCATCGGCCCAAAGTCCCTGAGCAGCCCTGTATCGGCCCATCCCCCCAATGAGCCTTGCATTGGCCCATCAGCCCATGGCCCTCAAACACCCTGCATTTGCATCGAGGAGCTGTCCATCGACCAGTTGTTTCCGAGCAGCCCTGCATCAGAACATCGCCCCCGAGAAGCCGTGCATCAGCCCATTGCCCCTGAGCAGCTCTGCACCGGACCATCGCTCCTCAGCAGCGCTGCATTGGCCCATCGCACGCAATTAGCCTTGCTAATTGCCTATGGCCCCCAAACACCCTGCATTTCCATCGAGGAGCTGTCCATCGGCCCATTGTTTCCGAGCAGCCCTGCATTGGCCCATCACCCCCGAGGAGCCCTGCACCGGCACATCGCTCCCCAGCAGCCCTGCACTGGATCATCGCTCCCCAGCAGCTCTGCATTGGCCCATCGCCCCTGAGCATCCCTGCATTTGCATCGAGGAGCCCTGCATCGGCCCATTGTTCCAGAGCAGCCCTCCATCAGGACATCGCCCCTTGTCCCCGATTAGCCCTGCATCAGCCCATCGCCCCCGAGGAGACCTGCATTGATCCAGAAAGTGGTGGAGGGTCAGGCAAGGGCTTCCGAGTGGTGCTGTGCAGGGAACACAGCAGTAATTGCACTTTTTCCCCGTAATCGTGTGTTCTAGTGCATTCACTAGTGGAACGGTACAGTGTTCAAGGGAAAATAATTGCAATTTCGGTGTGCTTTCACAGCTGGAAGGCAGTTTAGGTGTGGTGCCTCTGAGCTGAGGCTTTTAAAAGCGGCTTCAAGCACCTGAGTTTCTGGTGTCATCTCAGAGCTGCAGGCTTGGAGCCTGTGGTGACAGCTTGCCAAGAAGTGGCGGATTCATTGGGCATCCGACCCTGAAAACTGGATCTTAATGTTTATTTTCATAAAAATTATGCCGCTGATTGCTGCTGCACTAAGTGGGAGACACACATCAAAAAAGGACTGGGATACTGACATGGGCCCCCAGTGACTTCAATCAAAATGAGTTTCAGGTAGTTTCAAAAAAATTCGTCTCATCCAGCCCAAATGTAGCCATGGCATTCCCAAAAAAGGGGGAGCAGAAGCAAGTTCTTGCTCTGCTCAGAGCTCATTTACCCTACTCTGTGCTGGGTCTCAAGATTGATTTAACCTGGAATTTGCTTTCAGGGAGGAAGCAGCTAGCCGGAGCGTTGTGCATGCCTGCCAATGGCTTTTGGGGTTTCACAGGAGAAAGTAATATCTGTAAATAATGATTTGAACTTACAGCATCTATCAAGTATTATAGTGAAAATGGCTGAATAAGGTGCCACAACCTATTGCCATGGGGAGGAGGAGAATGAGAGAAGGTAGCCTGGCAAATGTTTTCTTACACAGCCCACTGTCCCTCACCATGCCTGGGCCAGCAGCTCTTCCAGCAGGGTGGTGTAAGGAGGAGGACTCAGGAGGTAAGGGGGGTGTCATTTTGAACACAAACCAGAAAGGAATCCTCTACTACAGGACACCGCGCAGCTGTACCTCCATCTTATAAGGCATGTACTCTGATGGCGCAGGAGAAGCAAGTGCATCTTTTTGACAGCTGAAATTTACATCTGCTTTATGTTCAGAGAGGGTTGGTATCATTTATTTGGTGATGCCCTGCAGCAGATCTGCCTCTCTGCTTGAATCCTCCCACTTCGTGAAAAAAGCCCCTCCAGCTTTTTAGACACACTCTGTAGTTGGCAGGAGGGGGAAGTGTCAAAACAGCACAGAATTATATTTAAAGCAAAGCATTACCGGCCTGAGCAGGCAGATCTGGAGGGGATGTTTCTGAACCTAAGCTAGCACAAACTTTGTTTGGAATAACTTATTCTGCTGCACATGAACTGGTGCGCTCACTGGGGACTTACCTGTCTCTGCTGCCATCCGTATCTGTCAGTTAAATCAAAGATTCCCCATGGTGACATATAAAGCCGGGTTCTGAGAAAGGCAGTGTCACTGACGCAGTTTTGTGTGGCTATGCAAGCTGGGGAGCAGGTGTGGTACCCAGGGAGGATAGCCCCTTGAGCCACTGGAGTTCCTTGCATGTCCCTGGCCTCTGCTACACACACAAGATGGTGAATCTTTTTTTCCCATCTGGTTTTCAGTAACTGGGACCAACATTTTGCAGAATTTCAAAGAAACTGCTTTTTCTGGCCTCATCTGAGTGCTGTCTCTGTGATGTGAATGTTCTGGGTGACTCTTTCAGTGACAGCACTTCTCAGCTGGGTAACTGGCAGTAAACAAGGTGCTACGTGCCCTGACTTGGGGACTCTCATTTAACTAAAGGTGGGAAATTTTTTTTAATTTATTTTTGTAGAATCCCTTAAACAAGATATATCTCAAAGTAGCTGACTTGGCTGTAATATCTGATGATGAAGAATGAATCATCAAGGTCAGGTGCAAAATACATGCTAGCTACATCTGATAGAGAGAAGTGTGTAGGTTCATGTACTTCCACATACAGCCTTCTCTTAGAGATTTCAAACCTCTCACAGTCTTAGGGAATAACATAGTTTACACTGTACACCGCAGGGAA
Source organism: Pterocles gutturalis (assembly GCF_000699245.1). Classification (NCBI taxonomy): domain Eukaryota; kingdom Metazoa; phylum Chordata; class Aves; order Pterocliformes; family Pteroclidae; genus Pterocles; species Pterocles gutturalis. The sequence continues at coordinate 47,438 of NW_010100768.1, read as the reverse complement.
CACGTGCTAAAATCACCAAAGGGAAGAATTATGAATACAAACCCAGCAATCCCCCAGGTAAATAATCTGCAGTTCCCAAGCAGAGTGTTTTGGCCATACAATTCTTTTCAATGAGACACTAAAGCCTCTGTAGTCTGTATTAAAGTGTAGGCATAGCAAATCTACATCTGCCATTGGCACTGTGCTGCATTGCAGAATTACGTCTTCTGTGCATCATTATTTAGGGTTGAATATTCAGCTATAGAGAAGACAGCTGGGTGGGCTATTGTGAGACAGGAAATACTATAGATAGCAGCACAGCACTGGATTCACTTTTAGCACAAAGCTCATATTCACATGCCATTTTCTCCAAAACCTTAAAAACTCAAGTCACAGTAAGAACTCAGACTTACTGTCAATCTGGAGAGATTTAAATATAAACAGCAATTGCCGTAACGTAAGTGTAGGGCTAATGTACACACAAGTTCTTATTTTCTTCAGACAATCACAGATCAGCTCCATATGCTGGTTTTCTAGCCAACAGCTGCGTCCCAGCTATTGATTAAACTTCAATTAATCAAGCTGAAAAATGGTGTTGCTGCTTGCAAGTGCAGCTTCTCATATGCAACTTAGGTTTGGTTCATCATGCTTATTCTGCTTTTCAAGAAGAGCTACCAACAAAATCGTCACTTTAAGGCTGCATCATTCCTCATCAGGCAAGGAGAGCCAAGAGCAGGAGACAACAGACTTAATTCAGTCACTCCAGTGTTCTCTGATATTCCTCTTCTTGGTTTTAACCTAATGGTACACTAATTCCTTAACAAATTGGCAAGAACTCTCCATTCCATCCCTAAGCTACAATACAAGCTACAACATTTATTTCCTTATACTGGTATGGCATTAGCTATCTACTCAATATGTTGTTCAGAAATGCAGCCCTAGCTTGACAATAATTACATTTGGCAATTATTAACTCATAATATGTGCTTCTTTCCCAGGAAAACTAGCAGAGTATCACTAATGTGCGGTGTCCCTCTGCCTCGTGCACTTTATGATTGTTTTTACTGTAACAGCAAAGCAATTTTCTCAATAAAAGGCCTCTGAAGTGTGGAGTACTTTGAGCCTTGTTTTCACAGGTGGGAAACAGAGACAATGGTATGAAGGCAAGTCCAAAGATCACACAGGTTGCCTGTAGCAAAGCAGCAAAACTAGACACAGATATCCCAAGCACCAGGCTAGTTGTTTAAAATGCATGATTGTTGACCTCAGTACCATTGTATGTGTGATGTAAGGTAGAATAAAAATAGCTGTGGAAGGGCTCCCCGAATTTCCTTCTCTTTCATGGGTTTACAAAAACATCTACATCAACACACATCGTTGAATACAATCTTTAGTGTACCTAAGGAGCCTGCCCTAGCTCCTTGTGAGGTTGAGGAAAAAGTCTCAGTAGCTATTGTGAGGGCAAATGAAGTTGTGGGCACTGATGTTAAAGCACTGGAGTCCATCCACCTGCCCAGCCATTGCCAAGAATCAAAACTACTGCAATCAGGATTGTTCACTTGTGCCCTTTACATGGGCTTTTATGAGCACTGTAGTTTCACATGGGTGACGGGTCTCAGGCTTACCATGCCAATGAAAATAAGTAGGTTTTTTTACTTTGGCCCTAGATCCTGACTGGTTTTGAAATAACGATCTGAGGAATCATGGTCCCAACAGTTTCCTAGCTTGTTTTGTCTCAGCTCAGCATTTTCTATTTCCTGTCTACTGTTATAAGCCCTGTTGTGGGAATCGCCCTTTATCTGGTGGCTCTCAAAATGGAAAATTACAAACATCTCTCATCTGCACAGTACCCTTTGATTACAAACTGCAAACCTACCAAATTCATGAGGATCAAAATCTGTGAGTAGGGGTACCTCAGTATCTGAGGCATAAGCATTTACGCACTACAGAACAAATTCAGTCACAACTAGTGCTACATTATAACCTGGGTTTGCCAACTTGGCAAAGCAGCCAAGGAAGCCGGAGGTGAATCTGATGGGTCCTCTCAGGCTGATGAAATCTCTCTGCATCCAAGTTGAGGTGTGTGGAGAGATAGCGCAGCATCAAACAATTTGTGGACTAGGATCCTTCTGCACAGCCTTGGGACAAGGTCATTTGATGTCTATATCCATGTTCCTGCTTCTGTAGAAAGACTAATACATAGGTTCAGGAGGTAATGTTTGAAAGTGTGCATGTCTAAAGGTACACAAACCTATATGTCTACAAATACCTCTGTTAAGTATTGTTTTTATTCTATATTGTGTCAGTCCTTGCAGCAGAAAAAAATTCCTTGGTAACATTATTAATCCAGATTATTCTAGTCTTAGTAAAAGATAAGAAAAAAGACGAGCCCCACCCTGTTCAAAACTACAGTAAAAACCCCACAGCAAATTGGTGAGCTCCAAACAGCAGTAACACCTGTGCTATCCCAGCAGGGTTTCAGATTCTATGATCCAATTCCTCTTCTCAGCATTCAGCTCATTTAAGTGATGTAATTCTGCCACAGAACTGATGAATAACCCCAAATGAAAACCTGATGAGATTTTCTAGATTAAGTTCATCTCACTGCAGGTGTCTCATTATGAAGACTAGGTAAAAATCTATTTGAATCCTCCTTATTTCTGAAGGCTAATGAGGTGAACCGTAGCTCTGAGTTACTTCTGTTACACCATACAGTGAGACTGGGGGGAGCGTGTAACACTCAAACGTGAAAGTGTCAGTTCTTCTTAAGGATGTGTCTGTTTTAATTTGCACTTGTCTTTATACCAAGACTTATATATGGGAAAACATGGGTATGCACGAGTGACTGAGGAGCGCGAGAGGGTTAGGCCTTCAGTTCTTGTGGAAGTGCAGCCAGAGCCGGTACCTCACTCCCTTACACACTTTGAAAATACAAGCCAAGTGACACTACTAAACTCACTCCTTTTCCACAGAAAAGCTTAAGGAGAGAAACATACGTAGTGAGGTCAGCTGGGCGACTCAAATCCCAACCACTAATTACTCTTCAGTTTCATTATGATTCAGGTGTACGTGAAGATCTCACTTCTTTGCAAAAAAGCTCCAATTTCATCAGTGAAAGATCGGTTTTCATCTTGAACGAGATTACAAGTAAGGTGGTCATTTCAGAAGAGACTCATTCATTCTCATGAACAGAAGTGTACTCTCTTTCTCAATCTCCATCTTGCCCCATGAATCTTTCCCTTATTCCTGTACAGTGGCGTGAGTTTCATCAGGCAGGACTGGAAAATGTTTTCATTTCAGTTTATAGGCTTTAGGAAAGTAAGTTAATTGCTAAAAATACACAGCAATCATAAGAATAGCCAGGACATTGAGAACCGTTAGACAAAGTGAAAAATCTGGAAGTGGTATCCTGAGTTTACAAAAGGGAAGTCACATCTGCTTAGTAAAGTTTGCAGCTATTGCTGTATGGCTTTGCTTATGCAAAATCATGGCTGAATCCACATGTTTATCCTGGCTTTGCTCTTCAGACAAGTTTCCTATCACCAGAGCAGAAGCTCTGCTCAGCCCATTATTAACATTTACATTTGTGCTGAAGTTTCATCAAATGCCCCTTGAACTCCAAAGTGTTGTCTCTGATGCAGAAATAACTCAGTGATTTGTTATGTGTTTACTGAAATATATTCTCAAGAAAGTGCTATTAATACTTTTTCTAATGTTAATGATCCTGTGCATTTCTTTGAGAAATATTTTGACTGAAATTTTTGCACTAAAAAGTAAAATCAGGTTTAAAATTGAGATGCAGATAACTTCTACTGAATTTTTAACTACAATTTACAAATACTTCAATATAATTTTGATGCTGTCAACCTTTGCTAAAAAGTGATTGGCTTTTTTTTGGGGGGGGGGGATTTTGGTTGTTAGTTTTTTTTTTTTTTTGCCTGTGCCTCCACCTGTTTTTCTTATTTTCTCTCTTTTGTACTTCCACTGCAGAATTACTGTGCTGCTAGAAGCTTTCACTTAACCACCACCAAAGAAGCAATTTAATCTGTGGAGTTTAATTCTAGCTTGTGCACTCCAAGTGCAAATACTTATTTAAACATGGGGCTAATTCTCAACAGAGCTAGTCAAGTGGCCAAAGCTACTTATATTTAAATGTCTGTAAGATTAAGCTTTTAGGCCATGTTTACACCATACTGAGTAGTGCAGTGCAGAGATATCCAAGCTGGATCTGGAGCTAGGTGGTGGAAGACAAGCCAATTAGGTTAGTCCTACAGGCTTTACTGTCATTACTACATTATTTCTAGGATTCACTGGTGTGCTGATGATGCTGTACTGTGCCATATACAAAACAGCCCGTTCAGAACTACCCCTGGAATCTCTCAAGAGAGTACTGGAGAGCATTATTGTGGCATTAGTAGTATCAGTAAAGCAGGGATCCTTCCGCAGAAAAATGCTACATCATTTAAGGAAAAAAAAAACACCACAGCATCTTTTCATACACTGCAACTATTTTTAAAGCACTTGTTTATAACTAATTATGGGTTATACTATTTGCAGATGAAAATCAAACATGTATAATCAATTTTAGGCCACTATTTCAAAATAAAAGCTCATAAAATTAACATCATTATTATGCATAACTCCTCCTGACCAGCTATCAAGGACTGCAATTTTCTAACCAATTATTAAATTTAGCCATCATGCAAGGGAGGAATTCTAACAAACATTACTAAGACTTTACAAGAATTTATTCCTATTCCTAAACCTTTTATATTAATTTTAAAATGTAAAGTGGACATCCGTATATCTTAGCTAGAATACGACTTGTATTTACACCAAGATGCTGAAATGCAATTTAAAAACTATTCAAAGCCATACTGCCCCAAGATGGCAGAACCACACTGCATCCTCAGTAGAAACACTGAAGAACCTTTTTGCTGTTATTTTTATCTATGAAATAAATTATGTGGAATGTGAACTTATTTCATTGTTTTGACACAAATATCTCGACAAAATGCTGTTTCTGAATATAACTTGTTCTCTATGTGATTAACTGTGGCATTAACCTTGAGTTCAAGACCTGAGAATTGCTGCATTTTTTCTTCTTTCTTAGCTATGAACAGCTGTACATGACTTACTTTTATCAGTTCCTGAAAAGCTGCACCATTTAGAAAGTTTGGTCTTTTTAAAAGATGCATTATTATATCTGCAAGCAACACAGCAAGTTCTGCTATGATGATCTCATCTGCAGCCTATGTGAAAAAAAAAATATCTCTGTTTATCCATGTAAATGTTCATATATCTATCCAATGCTAACTGCAGAGAAAGAACATGAAAAAATACAGCCTGGCTGTAAGAGGATTTATATTCAGACCATTTTTCTACTTGAACTTCAGTTTTAACAGTCACATTGCAATTATTCTTAATATTGATTTTGGCCACACTGAAGCCAGAGGCAAGGATCTTGACGATTGTCGTGGAGTCAAGTTTGCACTCAATTTCTGCTAGTATAAATCAATTACAATGTTAAAGTCCACTTGGGACATATTAAACCAGGTATGAGTTCTGGTCTGCATTCTCAGTGAAACACAACTTTCAGAAGAAACAAAATTGCAAAGAGCTAAAAGCTCATTCCCCCTTACCACTATTTGAAGGGCTGGAAGAAGTTACACAAGTTGTTTAAAGTCAAGGAATAGCTTAATCATCCGTTGGCACACACAAGATGACACTGGGCATTTCACTGAATTACAAATAGAAGTGCCCTTAAATTTCCTTGCACATCAGTGACCAAATTAAAATACCTATGAAAGTCTGACCATTTAGGAGGAAAAAGCAATCCAGGCATCCCGTACAGCACATACCTCATTTCCACATCAGTAACCAGAGTTATTTCTTGACATGCAACGGATTGATTAGGACTTCTGGAACAAGTTCGAAGTTCTGTCCTATGAAAAGTATCTTGCTTGTAGTGTGGTATAGAATCACATTTTAGATTATTTATATAAGTAGTTGTCCTGACTGTCATTTTTTGTGTGTGTCTGTGTGTGTGAAAACCCTGTATTTTTCTTGCAACTCTATCTGGAGTTCCACTCCATTTGATCTTTCTCTTTATCTGCAAACTCCCACAACATTGAAGCATTTCCCATGGCCTTCTACCAAACCAACTGTAAGAACTCTGGAATAATGACCTCCGATTTCTGAGATACACATGTTTTCAGACTGGAAACTTCAAGTTCCTTACAGAACTTGGATACAAAATGACCCCAAGAGTTAAAACATACCACAGGAAAATAAATACATGGGTTTTTAAAGAAAAAACAAACCCAAAAAACTATCTAGGAGTATGCTGTAAATTACTGTAATAAACCACGAGCAGGACAGATGTGAAAAACTGTACAATTTTAAAAGTTTTAAAGCTGGGGGTTCATAAAGGGGCACAGTCATAAAAACCCAAGAAGTCATGAGTAGCATAGAGACAGAAGATAAGAAACAACTGTGCACTGTCTCTTCCAGAACCAGAAGTAGCAATCCACAAATGAAGTAGTACCCAGGGGATAGAGCTGAAAACAGAGAAAAGTGGCTCTTCCTGCCACAGGGAGGAGGCTGGTGGCACTCCCTACTGAAGGAGTCTGTGGCTACAAGTAGTTTCCATTGGCTCAACACAGGGGTGGTCAGACACAGTTGCAATCAACAAAACTGAATCAAGCTCAGGAAATCCCCTGAGTTGAAAGTGGTTGAGGCAGCTGCTGCTTATCTTGTTCTTAACTTTCTTTAGGAGACAACTTATGTCCACTGATGCCCACAGCAGAATGGCAAGTCTTAAAGACCATAGCTGCTCTTCACATTCCATGCAGAATGAAGTGCAGCCAGCCCAGAGCTCTTCAGAACAAGTGGTTAGCAGC